>NC_086185.1:10572500-10657500 GCF_023053635.1 Elgaria multicarinata webbii
GTTTGCGGTCTTTCGGACTTGCGCAAACCGTGCAGCAAGCGAAAAAAAGCCGCGGCAATCAGGCCGGTGTGGCTGCGCAACCGTGCTCGCGGCGGCAGCAGCACAACCGGCGCAAACTTCTGCCACAAATCGAAGGCAGGTGTGGAGCATGAGGCGTCACGGCTGAACGGGAAAATCCGCTTTCACCGCTCCTCAACGACGGAACACCTGGTAGGTCTAGCAAAGCCCCAAGTGTCATTGAAAAAAGCTATTGCACAGAAGCTGACCGCCCTCAGCAACAACAAGCCCACAATCAGGCCATTCTTAGCTTATTTCTACAAGGACAAGACTTGGCTGGACTGGAGGTGGGACTGCAGGAACTCACACAAGATAAATGTAGCCCCTGCTTCTGTAAGAAGAAGACTGGTAGGAGAAAACCAGCGTACTGTACTGGTGTGAGAACACGGACTACCACTGTAACAGGAACACATCTCTGTGTTGAAGTGGTCCAACCTAATGCAAAGAAATCTGGTTCAATGCATTGTGAAGGTTCAGAACATACCAACGCAAGTCAATGTAGGTGAAATAAACTATCCACTACGAGGAGCTGTTGAGTTCCTGGGTGACATATCTGCCAACGTGAATGCCAAAGCACATTGCCATAGGGATGATGGGACATGGGAAGAGTACAATGACCTTACAAACAAGAAATCATTATCAGACAAAAGCAAAGAAATAATTTGTCACCTCCTGATTTACAGCACATGAAAAAGACGCATATGAACAAGGGATTACTAAACCTGGACCATCCTGAAGTTGACATTGCAAGTATCAGTTTACTGAAAACTTAATGTTTTGACTTAGTTGTCAATAGTAAAATATGTCAGTTTCTAGAAGACTTATCTTTACTCAGTTTGGGGAATTACAAGATATAATGCTTTATTCGATGTTAACATAAATATTAGGGCTGTGCAAGGACCCCCTGATCCGCTTCTCTTCCAGATTCACAACTTCTGGATCGGGTCCACTCCTCTCCGCAGTGATTTGCCTATGGTCTGCTTCGCTTTGCTGCGGAGCTTCGGATCCGAATCGGAGCCCCATTTCCCCCCCCCCCATAGATTTTCATTGAAATCCAAATGCCTATAACTTTTTTCTGTTAACGTTAGAAACCTCAAAACAGGCACCATGAGAGCTTATCCATGTATACACATTCATGCCCAGTTGGAAGCAAATCTGAGCATCCCCTGATTTGGGGGGGGGGATTTTTGAAAATCCGACACCCCATTTTCAGAAGTGGGATTTACTCTGACATTTTTACTGATACAAACTTGGAAGTGGGCACCCTCACAGAAGCTATCTAGATCCACATTCATGGCAAGCTTCAAGCAAATCCCATCATCCCCTGATTTTTGGTGGGGTTTTTCTTTTTTAACTCCCATGCTAGAACTCCATCAGTTTTCACATTAGAAATGTCAAAATTGGCACTATGAGAGCTTATCCATGTATCCACCTTTGTGCCCAGTTGGAAGTCAATCCAAGCCTCCACTGATTTTGGGGGAATTTTTGAAAATCCTACACCCCATTTTCAGAAATGGGATTTGCTCCAACATCTTTCCATACCTGCCCATAAGGATCCATTGCAAAGTGCGTGCCCATAGCAATCAATAATAGCACAGAATTCTCCATAGAGAAAGCATAGGGATCCATTGCAAAGCGCTTGCCCATAATAGGACAGATGATTTGGGGGAATAAAGATTTTTTTCTAAATAAGGATCTTCATCTCAGGTGAAAGACTTTAAAAATACACACACACCCCAAGAAATCTTAAACAGGCTGAGTGTGCAATGCAGCTGCCTTTTATCACATGGAAGGATACCCTGAGTCAAAGCAAGACAAGCACAAACCATCCCTGTGGGGTGGGCGCAGAGGAGGACAGTTTGTGGGGTTGAACCACAAAGCTCATACTCTGGTACATCTCCCAGGCACCAGGAGTAAGTAAGTGAGCCAAGGATTGCTTCAAACCGTCCCTGTGAGGCAGGCACAGAGGAGGACAGGAAGCATGCCCCTGTAGCACTGGGAGCAAGCATGCCAGAGGGTTGTGGGGTTGAACCACAAAGCCCATCATCTAGTACATCTCTCAGGCACCAGGAGAGCAGAGAGGCAGGCAGAGGTGTACGCCTATGCCATAGATCTATGGAGAAGTAATTCCCAGCAGATACCCCACCACAACAGCACCCAGGCGGAGGCGGGAAGGCAGGCATGCAGCAGACATTTCTGGGGGCACAACAAAGTAAGCCAAGGATTGCTTCATCAGGTGATCATGATTGGGAGTTGAATCTGCCTCTCAGAGCTTCAAAAAAAGGTACCCATTCCTACTTTTTTAACCCTATTTTTTAAAAAAAATATAGCAAGCAAACTGCAGCATGAAAACTGCTGAAAATAGGCACAAATGATCCCCACCCATGACTCTCTAAGCACATTCAGTTTCAAGGAGGTAGCTTGAAAAACAAAAAAGTTATATGCTAATCTTTTCCGCAATGCAATCCTATGGGGAAAATATCCAAAATGGCAAGCGGAGCACTCCACGTGAAAGTGAATTATTCGCTTTTGGTCGCTTCTCTTCGCCATGCTTCGCTAGCTACCCGATCCGCTTCTCCTCTGCCAGTAACAAAGGCGAATCAGGCCGCTCCGCTATTGCTTCTCTGAACTGAAGAGAAGCAGATCACAGCCCTAATAAATATATATTTTCTATACAGTGACTTTAGGTGATTTGTTTTTCTCATTCGCCAAACAACACCTAAGGGTATGTCATTCCCTAGGTAACTGGTTCCATTGTCGTACTGCTCTAACAGGAAGTTTTTCCTGATGTCCAGCCAGAATCTGGCTTCCTGTAACTTGAGCCCATTATTCCGTGTCCTGCACTCTGGGAGGATCGAGAAGAGATCCTGGCCCTCCTCTGTGAGACAACCTTTCAAATATTTGAAGAGTGCTCTCATGTCTCCCCTCAATCTTCTCTTCTCCATGCTAAACATGCCCAGTTCTTTCAGTCTCTCTTCATAGGGCTTTGTTTCCAGACCCCTGATCATCCTGGTTGCCCTCCTCTGAACACGCTCCAGCTTGTCTGCGTCCTTCTTGAATTGTGGAGCCCAGAACTGGATGCAATACTCTAGATGTGGCCTAAATTGCACTTGTGTGGAAGTAAATTTAAAGTAGAACATAGCTTAGCCCTGAGTTAACTCAGAGAACTAAAGGGTCCATGAAAGGATATGGGCTTCTGAAGCTGTCAGTCATATGTTGATCTTGAGGGTTATATTATTTATAAACCCTTTTGTTCACTATGCCAGTGAATTAGCAGAATAGCAGCGGTTCTTAACTATGAAAGTCAGCAAAGACCAAATTAACTTCAAGACAGAGTCTGTTTTGTTTGGTACAAAAATAAAGTATTTTACTGATAGAAAATAACACAGTTTATGGCAATACAAATTTACACCAACATACTCACACACTTGGTCATACACGTTACAGCAGGGCTCACAGCAGCAGAGAGGGAATATTTTAATCTGGTTACAAAGCTCCAAAACTCTCTTTATATACACTTCCCTGAACAAATGATGAAACCACTAATTGGCAATGGCAAGACAATTAGACTTTTGCATCATCCCAATAATTCAATAAAGTCCACCTGCAAACTTGACCTTTAAGCTGATTGACTGATGCTGAGTCTTCAGTTTCTTCCAGGTTTTGCAGGCTTGTACAAAAATATGGAAATCACAAAAACCAGTCCTAATTCAGGACTCCAACAGTTGAAGGGGTGTCATTTTATAAAATTGTTTAAACCTTAAACGTTTGGTTCTAAACTCTCATCCCAGGTCACTACACTGTTGAACTGTGCTTGCACTTGCTACCCTACAATGAAAAACCAGTCTGGATTATTTCCAGTTGTCAGCTAATGGCACTAAGGTTTTGCAAGTAGCTGCTAACATTTATCAGGAGAGTTAAGTGGCCAGAACATAGCATCTGGGGACTCTATCTAAATGCCAAAAGGAATATTCATGTTCTGATTTGAGGTTGACAGAAGGTATTTTGTCACCTTAGGTGAGATAAAATTTTGCCGCTCCTATATTCTCATAGCTCTTCTTCGCTCTTTGATATATATATTTCCTCTTCTACAAAACCACCAAATCTCTCTCTCTTGCTCAAATTGTTCCAAACCAGAGGGACTAACCCAAATCCAGATGTGAACAAAATAAATTGGGTAGTACTTTAACCCCAGTTCTCTGTTCCTGAGGGTTGTTATAACTACGTGTGTGTGTGTGTGTGTGTGTGTGTGTGTGTGTGTGTGTGTGTGTGTGAAAAAGCCATCAGTGCCATAACCCAAATAGTTCTCTCTCACAAGACCACAGTTGCATTCACCCCTTTAAAAATACGGGGCAATCCAATCATAGATCTCATCTAGTTTGGCTTCAAATATTTAAATATTTTATTGTATTTTATTTTATTTTTTATTTATTACATTTCTATACCACCCAATAGCCGGAGCTCTCTGGGCGGTTCACAAATATTTCAGAGAAAAGTCTCAAGAGTGTCATTAGATGACCCTTTTATAGCATGCATGTTACTGGGCACTCATGGATTTTCATGGAGTCCTTTTCATGATGCCGTCTGCCTCCCGCTCCTTCTGCTCGTTTTCCCATCACCAAAAAAGACCTGGAAAATCCAACTCTTTTTGACTGTAGCAAAAGGTGCTGCCATTTCCCTGCTGCAAGCAAGAGAAGCAGCGAGATAAAAGCGCCCACTGAATGGGCCACGTGGTCATTGCTTGCTTCCTCTTTCTTCCCTGTGTGAAGAAAGAAGCAGCTGCTGATCCATACTGTGGGACAGAACAGCAACTGTAGGGAAATCCGATTTCACCCCTGTCTGACAACACTCTCAGTTCAATTTCCCCTGAAGTTCCCAATTTTCCTTCCAGGTGTTAGGAACACACACACACACACACACACACACACACACACACACACACACTGGAAGTACCCCTTGTCAGGGGGTCAATTTCCCATCATGGGTGCTTCCCTGCCATTTAGGATGTTCTCTCATTGAGCAGGATATATGATTAGTAAGCTCAGTAATAGTAAGAGGTCTGTGGCAGGCTTTGAAATCTCTTCTGGATCCCATGCGTCAGTTGCAGTAAGCAGGCTTCCCTTCTCCTCCACAAAGCACAATGGGCACCATGTTCGCATATCCAAGGCAAACGGAGGACAATGTATACATAAGCACAACGCAACAGGACCAGCACTCAGAGTTGAGATTAGGTTTCCAGCTTGTCAAGGTTAACAGCAATTCCCAAATGCAGCTTTGCAGGAAAACACCTGCTCCGTTTATCCAGGGGATAAGATTTCTCTTCTAAGTGGGGCCTCTTATCATAGCAGTGGTATGTGCTATGCAGACATATTCAAGAAAGAATTCAGAATTGCACGGCCTGCCACTCTTCTTTTCCAGATTCCATGGAAAGGTGTGTTTTTTAATTGTACTTTACATGCAACAAAATCCCAGCAGTTGTATCTTCTAAGGCAGGAGTGTAAAACGTGTACATTACAGGTAGTCCCCCCAAGGCCTGTCCAGCCCACAGCCCACATGACCTTCAGCATCTGAGACACCAAAAAAAATGGGTTGGAAGAAATGCTCTAGGAACAGGCTCTATGGGCCTTGCTAGACCAGGCCTGGAGGCGGGGCGATGGCGCGCTAACTTTAGCACACGCCGCCCAGCCTCCTAGATGGCCGACGCACAGGGACTCCGGAAGCCCTTCAGCATCGGCCATTTTTTTTGTTTTGTTAAAGGGGCCACGTGCGCCCCGAAGACTCCGGAGAAGGTAAGAGCCTTTTTTAAAATTAAGCCCCCCCCTTTTAAAATTAAGCCCACTCTTTTCCCGCCCTCCCTCCCCGTCCCGTCCTCTGTCGCCCTCTGTGTCGCCCTCTGCCATCTCCCTCCCCATCATCCTGTGCCACCCTGTGCCTGCCCTCCCTCCCCGTCGTCCTGTGCCACCCTGTGCCCTCCCTCCCTCCCCGTCGTCCCGTGTCGCCCTGCGCCATCCCCCGTCGTCCCGTGTCGCCCTGCCCCATCCCCCTCTCCTGCTGGTCTGGGATCCCCCCCCCCTGGCCCGATGGGCACAGTGCTGAGCGCGGTGCCCAGTCTGTGGCTTTTCCCGGCTACTCGCGAGTAGCGAGTAGCCGCAAAAAGCCACGGAAGTCGCTAGACGTTCCGCAGCCCTGGCTTCAGGCCGGGGCTGCGGAAAAGGCGCGCCATAAGCGACTTCGCTAATGGCGCGTTAAGGGAGGCTTTAGTGCGGCCTGGGGCCGGATTCCCCTGTGCGTCATGTGGACGCACAGCAGGGAAACCGGGCCTCAAAGCGCGCTAACGCCTCGTCTAGCAAGGCCCTATGATTCCTAGAGCAGGAAGCATTGACTGGAGGTTCCAGTCTACTTTCTTGGAATGAAGTTCCTACTTTGTGGAAGTAACCATAGAGGCTTTACCTAGAGAGTTTTCCCTTCTCTTTTTAGGTGATCACACAGGGGTTGCTGAGGCTAGGAGGAAGCTCCAGTATCTTGATTCTGTTGCTGATGGGGTAAGTGTGAGCAAGAATGGTGTGAGAGAGATGTGTGTGCATGTAAATAAATGAACACCTGAACAAAATGTGTGTGCACGCATATGTGCAACTCCACCAGCCGAGCAGACACCTGATGTGGCTTTTGAGTTCAAAAAGGTTATGCATCCCTGTTCTAGGCAAAGACCGATTTGGAGTGGTGGTATAGCTATATTAGAGCTGTGTGAAAATGGCCTCTCCAAATTCTCCGCCCAATCCGAGGCCAGAGAAAGCGGAGAGCGTTTCACCAAGGTTCTGCAGGGGGAGGAGAAATTCTCCTTTAGTTTTTCCCAGCGGCTTCACGCAGGGACAGGTGAGCATTCTGTTTGGTTCATTTTCCGATAAGGACTTACCGAAACATTCCCCATTTCTCCATAAATGTGATGGAAAGTGTTGGGTTATTGTGCCAGAACTTTTCTCCTTCTGGAACTCTGTTTGTGCTCAGAAAACAAACACACATCACGCAGGTCTTACACAGCAGAGCTGGTTTATTTCCTTCAGGCTTCTGTGCAGTTCAGTTCAGATCAGCACACTGAGGCATACACAGAGAGCAGTGATCAGAGAGCAGTGATCAGTAAGCAGTGATCAGTTCCATTTTACACAAGTGAGAAACTATATACAGATCTACACAATTCTTATCTACATTACATACAGCTGTGATGAGGCTAACTTAGAATCTTGGCAAGGTTCCCAGAACAGCCTCTATCTCAAGGTAATTGCCCAGATAGACTTTCTCTGTTTAACCCTGAGATAGCCATACACACACAATTTTAATGACTAAGCAAGTATTTCTTTTCATATACTTAACAGTCCTCCTCTTGCGCATGTTATTTAAATTGTGTTACAATCTGAGACCTAGCTTGCTTCATGCCAGCCCTGAGCTTCTGTAGGTTCCATTATCTGAATTTCCTCAAATGAAGTAGGTTCATAGGCTATTAGTAAAGCTCTATGAGAAACCTGTTTGCTTTGGTATTCATCTGAATAACGAATTGGAGCTTTGCGTTCCCTTTCTGGTCGCTTTGGCATAGTTACAGGCATAGTTTCCTCCTCTATAGTTTCTTCCCCCTCCCTCTCTTGCTGAGATTGTTCAGGAATTTCTTCTGTTTCTACAGCTTTCTGTTCTACAGGCAAACTTACATACTGTTTTGTTTCCTGCATTTGTTCATGAAAAACTACATCTCTGCTCACAATTACACTTTTGTGATATGGAGACCACAAACGATAGCCTTTTGTTTGTGTATCATATCCCAACAGTTTACATTCCAAACCTCTTTGAGCTAGCTTTCCTGGTCTGTTTTCTTTCTGAATATGAGCAAAACATTTACTTCCAAAAACCCTTATATGTGACACTCTAGGTTTTCTTTTGTAAAACATTTCATATGGAGTTTTTTCATGTACAGAGTGGTAAAGCCTGTTTAACAAATAATTTGAGGTGGACAAAGCTTCTGCCCAGAACAGATTAGACAATCCTGACTCTTTCAATAGAGCTCTTAACATGTTCTGCAAGGTTCTGTTTTTCCTTTCTGCAACTCCATTTTGAAATGGTGAATATGGAGCAGTAAGGTTATGTTGTATACCCTCATCACTGAGGAATTTTTTAAATTGGTTGCTAAGAAATTCACCTCCCCGGTCCATTCTTAGATTAGCTATAGGTTCTTTAAATCTATTTTTACTCCACTTAACAAACGCTTTAAACTTTCCAAAAGTTTCACTCTTCTGTTTTAACACATACACAAATCCAAATCTACTGTAATCATCAACAATAGACAAGAAAAATCTGTTTCCTCCTTGACTTGTCTCAAAAGGACCTGCAAGATCTGCATGAATTAATTCAAAAATTCTTTTTGTTGTTCTCTCACTATGTTTTGGAATGTTTGACTTATGACACTTGGTTTCACTGCATACATTACATTCTACATAGTTAGAACATGGTTTGATTTTCACCCCTTCACACAATTCTGGAATCTTAGAAATTATTTTATAGTTGGCGTGACCAAACCTTTTATGAGTTAAATGGATACACTCTTGGTGTGGTTTGCAATTGGCTATTGTTTTTGTTGTGACTTTGCTGGCTACAACTTCATTTTCTGTACAAGTATTAATTACATACAAAGATTCTTTCATTATTCCCTGCACACACACCTTGTTTCCCTGTTTTATAGTACAATTTTCTTCAGTAAAACAAACCTCATACCCCATTTCTGTTAACTGAAACACACTTAGAAGGTTTGTTTCTAATTCTGGTACATATAAAACACTTTGTAGTTCAACTCCCAGACAATCAAAATATACATTACCCACACCACAAATCTGGATTTTTGTTCCATTTGCAAGGGTAACACACTTTTGCTCTGAAGTAGAAGTTTCCAAGGTTACAAATGAAAGTTTGTCTTTTGCCATACTTATTGAAGCCCCAGAGTCCAAAAACCAAGGATTCATTGTCTCTTTGACTCTTGCTAGAAGACACTTCTTTGTTGATTCAGCTTCATTCATTTTGTTTTCTTCTCTCCACTTTGCTGTCGGCTGCTTTTTCTTCTTCTTGTTGCAATCCCGCCTTAAGTGTTCTGTGGAACCACAATTAAAGCATTTCCTTGCCTTTAATGCAGCCACCACGTCAGAAGATTTATGGCTTTGTTGAAATTCAGCCACAGGATGTTTAAGGCTCTGTTGTTTTGAAGCTTGTCTTCTTTCATAGGTTTCCAGTAGTTTTCCAGCTACATACTCGAGGGTTAAATTTTTCTCCTCTTGACTTTCCATCATGGTGACAACCGCGTCGTACGATGAATCAAGACTTGACAAAATCACATAGACTTGGTGTATAGTTGTAAACTCCATCCCTCGTGCCCTGAGTTGATTGAAGATTTCTCTCATGCTTTTCAAATGGTTTGACATAGACTCCCCTGGTTTCAGCTTCATTCCATACAGCTTCCGGGTTAGAATTATTTTACTGCCCGCTGTTTCTCTTTGATATACAGCTTGTAGCGCATTCCAGCACTCTTTTGATGTATTCAAAAACTGAATGAAGGAAATTTGAGAGTCTTCCACAGCTAATGCAATAACTGCCATTGCTTTTGCATCGTCCTTAAACCATTTAGCATTCTGTGGATCTGCTCTATCTGGTGGATCCTCTGTGACTACATACCACAGTTCAGCCTGAATCAGATACATTTGCATTTTGTAAGACCATAATGCATAGTTAGAGTCATTCAGCTTTTCTAACAATTGATGCAAACCAGACATATTAGCTCCTGCCATTTCCTCTGCTTTAGGAATTGATATCTCACCGTCCTCCTGCTCAGAGTCCTCCTCAGAGTCAGCCGACTGAGATTATTCCTCACTTTGCAGCACTGGCTTTAGCTTGATGTCTTCCTCCATCAACAGTCTTCTGTTTTAGCAGACTCCTGGTTCTGATACTGCACCGTTCCCACCAAGTTCTGGTTCTTCTGCCTGGGTTAGGCTGGCGTAGGCTGCCTGGACTAGACTGGTCTAGGACTAGGCTGCCTGGACTGGGCCCATAACCTTTGTTGGGTTATTGTGCCAGAACTTTTCTCCTTCTGGAACTCTGTTTGTGCTCAGAAAACAAACACACATCACGCAGGTCTTACACAGCAGAGCTGGTTTATTTCCTTCAGGCTTCTGTGCAGTTCAGTTCAGATCAGCACACTGAGGCATACACAGAGAGCAGTGATCAGAGAGCAGTGATCAGTAAGCAGTGATCAGTTCCATTTTACACAAGTGAGAAACTATATACAGATCTACACAATTCTTATCTACATTACATACAGCTGTGATGAGGCTAACTTAGAATCTTGGCAAGGTTCCCAGAACAGCCTCTATCTCAAGGTAATTGCCCAGATAGACTTTCTCTGTTTAACCCTGAGATAGCCATACACACACAATTTTAATGACTAAGCAAGTATTTCTTTTCATATACTTAACAGAAAGAACTTGGGATTTAAAAATTATGAATACGGCAGGAAACAAAACTGACAGATTTGTCCATCCAGGTAGAAGCCTTTGAGTGCTTAGCTCTTAAAACTCTTAAAATCCCTGTATGCCCAGCCGTGTTTAGGGTGCTGAGTTAGTGATGCCACCTCTTTCTCTGACCGGCTTATTATCTTCAGCTTCTACATGGGAAGCAGGTACAATGTGGTCTTCTCCTTGCTCCTATTGAATTTGGCCAGTACAGAAGGCTTGCTTGATAAGAACTTACCAGAATTTGCAAATTTCTTCATAAGCAGGGAAGAACTTCAGAATAAAACCATATTGGAGAAAGTGAAACTGACAAATTCTCCCATCCCTAGTTTTGTGTTAATCAGGGGAGGGCAACCTGCAACCTGCCAGATGTTTTGTCTTACAACTCAAATCAATCCTAGCCAACATAGCCAATGGTGATCATAGAATCATAGAATAGTAGAGTTGGAAGGAGCCTATAAGGCCGTAGAGTCCAACCTGCCCAGACCCTAAGGTCATCCTCAGGGGTCCTTCTCCGTGAGCCCCTGCCAAAGGAAATGAGGCAGGGGGCTACCAGGAGGAGGGCCTTCTCTGCTGTGGCACCCCGGCTGTGGAATGAGCTCCCTAAGGAGGTTCGCCTGGCACCTACACTATATTCTTTTAGACGCCAGGTGAAGACCTTTTTATTCTCCCAGTATTTTAACAGTCTATAAATTAATTTGAACTTGCTGTTTTAAATTTGCATTTTAAATTTGTATTTTTGCATTGCTGCTGTTTTTATCTTGGTTGTACTTTTATAATGTATTTTATATTATGGTTTTATACTTGAATTGTCTTAATTTTGTAAACCGCCCAGAGAGCTTTGGCTATTGGGCGGTATAGAAATGCAATAAATAAATAAATAAACCCCCTGCTCAATGCAGGAATCCACCCTAAAGCATCCTTGACAGATGTTGTCCAGCTGCCTCTTGAATGCCTCTAGTGTGGGAGAGCCCACAATTGCCCTAGGTAACTGGTTCCATTATCGTACTGCTTTAACAGTCAGGACGTTTTTCCTGATGTCCAGCCGGAATCTGGCTTCCTGTAACTTGAGCCCATTGTTCCATGTCCTGCACTCTGGGAGGATTGAGAAGAGATCCTGGCCCTCCTCTGTGTGACAAGCTTTTAAGTATTTGAAGAGTGATGGTTGATGGGAGTTGTAAGCCAAAATATCTAGAGGGCCATAAGTTGCCCACTCCTGAAATACATGTTAAAAAGAATAGGGGAGAAAATAGAACCAAGTGGTTGAGAAATAATCCCCCAGCACTACCTTCTGGGAATCTTCAGCCAAATAGGATCAGAGCCAGCATAACACAGTTTTCCCCAGGACCACCCCAGCCAAATGTTCCAGAAAGTTTACATGATCAATTGTAGTGAATGATGCTGAAAGGTCCAGCAGAACCAACAAGGAGATTCTCCCTCCTGTCCTGTCTAGCTCCCGGGACAGGTCATCCATCAAGGTGACCAAAGCTGTTTCAGTCCCAGAACTCAGATCGTAAAGGATCCAAATGGGGGGGGAAAAGGAACCCAGAAAAAATAGAGCGTCATCAGACAAGCATTTTATTGCACACTTGTTACTGGCCTCTCACAGTTTTTCACGGGTCCTTTTGATGCCACAGACCACCCCCTACACATCTCCCGCTCTTTCTGGTCTTCTTTCCATCAAAAAATAAGACCCTGGTAAACCCGAGTTTTGGTGGGAAGTGAAACAGGCCACCATTTCCTGCTGCATGCAGGAAAAGCAGTGGGATAAAAACGCCCACTGAATGGGCCATGCGGTCATTGTTTACTTCCTCTTTCTTCCCCGTGTGAAGGAAGAGGAAGTATTGTGGGACAGAAGCGGGGGGGAAGCAAGGGTAGGGAAACATGATTCTCCTCCCCCCATCTGATGATGTCCATACTGTGTGAACTAGAAAGATTAAAAAGAACCTGTGTATTCCCAGGGAATTTGGGGAACCCACCCCCCATTTTTCTGTTTCATTTGTCTGTTTTCATTTCTCCCCCAAGCCTTCACATCTCTAAAATTCATCCAAGAAAAACTGGAATTGAATCGCCACCACCTGCTCTAACATCTTACTCAAAAAGGAGAGGTTGCGGACTGGTGTTTTCCTTATAATATGTTCTTGGCTCCTGTAACTGCCTGGCTAAGCAAACTTAGTCTAGTTCCCCCCTCCCCACTCCTTGTTTCCTGGAGGAGATGCACAGGCGATGTTTTAACAAGGCATATAACCGCAGAATTCCAACCTCACCCAACTTCATCTGTGACAAACCTCATGGATGAACGTTCCAGAGAGGAACGGAGAACAAGCAGGGAGGATATAAAGAATGCAAGAACATGTGTTTGTGCAGTTTTAAAGAAAACCCCTTCTCCATTGCTAGTCAAGGAGCTTGCAATTTATTTATTTATTTATTTATTTATTTATTACATTTATATACCACCCCATAGCTGAAGCTCTCTGGGTGGTTTACAAAGAAAAATGTCCTCCTTCATTATATTATTATTATTATTATTATTATTATTATTTTCATTTATATCCCACATTTTTTCCTCCAAGGAACACAAAGTAGTGTACATAATCCTCCTCCTCTCCATTTTATCTTCACAGCAACAACCCTACGAGGTAGGTTGGGCTGAGAGTCTATGACTGGCCCAAAGTCACCCAGTGGGTTTCCATGGCCGAGGGGGTACTAGAACCCGGATCTCCCGGCTCCCAGTCCAACACTCTAGCCACTACACTGCACTGGCTCTCCACCGTGTAATCCAAATATATCCCATGATGTATTCCAAAGTGTTGGGAAAGTCTTTTATTTCAGAGAAACTCTCCCTACTTTCTTTCTTTTTTTAACCCCCCACAGTTTTGCTTCTATGGGGTGGCGGTGGATAATTCAGCCCAACTCAGTAGTCTGTCTAAAGCATTCTGGGCCAGCTAGAGTGTCTGAACATTTTTCAAAGGCAGAGTACATTGCATTAGTCCCAACAACATGTAACAAAATCAAGTGGTTGGAACTGAATCCCCAAGAATGGCAACCAGGCAGAGGGCCTTTTCAGTGGTGGCCCCTCAATCATGGAATGATCTCCCTGACGAGACTCGCCTGGTACCAACGTTGTTATCTTTTCAGTGCTAGGTCAAGACTTTTCTCTTCTCCCAGGCATTTAACAGCATATGCTGAGTTTTTTTAACTGATCTCAGAATAGTTGTTTTTAAATGGATATTGTCTGTTTTTGTTTGTATTTTATGCTTTTTATGCTTTTAATTTTTGTATATTTCTTTTTAATGTTCACTGTTTTTAACTTTTGTAAACCACCCAGAGAGTTTCGGCTATGGGGTGGTATATAAATTTAAATAATAATAATAATAATAATAATAATAATAATAATAATAATAATAATTCCACTTTGCTTACTGTCTAAAAGAACATCTATTTAAGCTCATTTTGCTTTGTATTGGACACTATGGTAAAGTCGTTTTGATTTAGAAAAAAAAAGAAATCACATCCTGCCTTTCATATTGGATTTGCCACCAAATAAATAACAACCCAACCCAAGACTCCAGCACATCTAAACACAGAATGGAATGTTCTGTAAATAAAGGTTTATTCTACTCATTTATTTATCCAGAGATCTATATATCCTGCCCTTCTAGTGTTTATGAAGCAATTAAAAGCAGCTATAAAAGCAATTAAAAGCAACTATAAAATGAAATTGCATCGCAATGTATTTTGCAGTACATGCAATCTAGATGTGTGTGTGCATGAGAGAGAGAGAGAGAGATTATCTGTAGTCTAGTTTTTGTGGGTGTGAAATCTTTGTGCCAAATCATAGTAGTTTTCAGGAGCTAAATACCTAATGCAAGAGCAAAACCATCTGGGATTTCACTTCATTTCTTTACCAGAATTTATCCAATTTGCCCCTCCTGGACCCAAACTCAGACTAAAATGCTCTCTGCACTTGAAATCCATACACTTTGAACTTGTGATTCGCAGACCCTCTTTTCAAATGTGTTCAACAATATGTGCACATTTGAAAAATGTGCATTTAAAAGAAATGTTGCAACCAAGGGTAGAATAGTATGGCTACTAGTCCTGATGGCTAAGGGCATCCTCCGGTATCAGAGGCAGTAAGCCTGTATGCACTAGTTGTTGGGGAACATGGGTGTGTGTGTGTGCTGATGCACCATATCCTTGTGGGTCCCTAGTCGACAGCTGGTTGGCCACTGTGGGAGTGGAATACTGGACTCGATGGGCCCTTGGTCTGATCCAGCAGGGCTCTTACATTCTCATGTGTGGATTTTTGAAACATTCATACAATTGATGTGTACCTTTTGGAAAATGTGCACAAGAGTGTGCATGGATTTCCATGCAAACAGAAGAAACAAAACTTGGAACCTGATACAGACACGAGTTGGAAGGAGCTTCAAGGTGGGGTTTGGAGAACTTTTCTGCTCTCGGGTTTTGCTGATCTGCACATCCCTACTCATGAATCTTTGTAAGAGCCTTTCCCCAACTGGATGCCCTCCAGATGTGTTGGACAGTCAGCTGGGGACAATGGGAATTGCAGTCTGAAAGCTCTAAGTAGGGGAAGTCTCCGTTATAACTGTTCTCTTCCTCATCCTCTTCCAAATTCTCTTCCTCATCCTAAAAGAAACATGCAAGCATGTGAATTACAGTGGGTGAAGGCTTAATACCACAAAGTCCATGTAGGAATCTGAAGCGGTACAGTCCCATCATGATATTTAGGCAGGTGGGAGGTTGCTTTATATTGAGTCAGGCCACTCGTCCAACTAGCCCAGTATTGTTGACACTGACTGGCAACAGCTCTCCATGGTTTCAGGCAGGATTCTTTCCTCACCCTACCTGGAGATGCCAGGAATCGAACCTGGGACCTTCTGCATGCAAAGCAGGGGCTCTACCACGCGAGTCGATTTGCTCCCTGCATGTAAAGAAGACGGGTCCACCGAGTTGTCCAAAAGAGAAATGTGTGCGGGGGTTAAGCTCCCGTATGTACCTGCCCAGATCCTAGGGTCATCCCCAGGGGTCCTTCTCCGTGAGCCCCTGCCAAAGGAAGTGAGGCAGGTGGCTTCCAGGAGGAGGGCCTTCTCCGCTGTGGCACCCAGGCTGTGGAATGAGCTCCCTAAGGAGGTTCGCCTGGCACCTACACTATATTCTTTCAGACGCCAGGTGAAGACCTTTTTTTTTTATTCTCTCAGCGTTTTAACAGTCTATATATTTAATTTTAACTTTGCTGTTTTAAAGTGGCATTTTAAATTTGTATTTCTGCACTGCTGCTGATTTTATCCTGGCTGTGCTTTTACATTGTATTTTATCTCATGTTTTTATACTGTTTGTTTTTATACTTCGAATGGTTTTGATTTTTGTGAACCGCCCAGGGAGCTTCGGCTATTGAACGGTATAGAAATGCAATAAATAAATAAATAAATAAATAAACTCAATCCGAAGGCTTGTCACTAGCTGTGGGGCAAGTCATGAGACCGTTTTCTTGCAAAGTCAGGCATTCATCATTTGCCAAGCAACTTACGTCTCATGATGTCATCTGAACGGGCTGCGCTATGCTTCCTCAGCCCTGGGTGCATTCAGAACTCATCCAGCTTCTGTCATAAATTGGCAGACTCAAGGGGATTTTTTATGCAGGCGATCCGCGAACGATGAATATAGCTTTAAAGAGGGCAACATTCATTTATGGGGCAGGGAAGGGGGCGATGTGGGGGGGGGGGAAGCATTGCCGGTGAGCCAATGTGGCTGTACGTGAGATCCAGGAAATTGCCTGAGTCCACTGGATAGCAGCCCGCTCAGTGAGGCCTCATGTGGCAAGAGCACACAGGGCTTGTTGAATGGAAGCAGAAAGGGCTGTTTGTTTGCTAGCCCGGAGCGCCCAACAACACCCCCACGACACGCACACACAGGAATGGAATAAACATCAGTGGGTTGTTGACGTGCCGGGTTGAATGTTACAGCTGAAGAGCACAGAAAAGGGTTCCCTTTACAGTTCAAGCGTGACGCCTTGGGTTAAAACTCGCCCCTTCCAGTTAATCAACTGAAGCTTTAGTTGATTAATCTAGAGAGTCCAGTGATGATAGCAGGGTTCTGGAACCTCTGGCCTGGCTGCTGAATCCAGGCTTCCGGGGATCCCAATCCAGTTCTCCAGGGTTCCTCAGAGACACATGTCCCCTTCCCTTAGCCCCTCCCCTTTCCCCAACCACTGATTATTGGGGGGCCAAGCGGGGGCCAGAGGCAGAAGAGAAGTCCAGTCAACAAGCAGGCAAGGTCCAGGCAGGGATCAAGGCAAGAGGCAAAGTCCAGGAGGAACAGAGTCCAAACAAGGGCCAGAGGCAAAAGTCAATGGTCAAAGGCAAAGCAAGGTTCAGGCACATACCAGGTAGTGAAGAGGCCAGAGGCATGGTCGAGATGAACAAGAGGTCCAGTGAGGCGAGGCAAGATCTGCGGTAGCAAATGGTCAGGAATCGGCTGCAGCTAGCATGAGAGACTGTGTTGCTGTGGCAAAGGCTGACGGGGAAATGCAGTTCTTATATAGGCTTCTCCTGGCCGCTCCCAGCTGTTCTGTATGAGACCACCTGGGAGTGCTTGCTGGTCTGGGCCTGAACCCTTAAAGGCTTTACCAGCCAGGGCTCGCATCCTGCGAAGCCCTGCGGCTGGTTATATGGAAAGCTGCCGCCAGATGGTGCTGCAGGACAGGACAGATCCTGACAGACAATTTGAGAATAATTTATTATTAATAATAACAATAACAGCAGCAATCATAATAAATTAATACTACTACTAGCAGAAACTATAGAACTTACTACCACAAGACGTAGTGATGGCCACCCATTTGCATAGCTTTAAAAGGGGGTTGGATAAAGTCCTGGAGGAGAAGGCTATCCATGGCTACTAGTCCTGATGGCTATGTGCTACCTCCAGTATCCAAGGCAGTAAGCCGATGTGCACCAGTTGCTGGGAAACATGGGCAGGAGGGTGCTGCTGCACTGTGTCCTGCTTATGGGTTCCCTATGGGCAGCTGTTTGGCCACTGTGTGAACAGAATGCTGGACTATAGACTCTTGGTCTGATCCTGCATGGCTCCATAGGTGTGTGCCAGGGGTGTGCCAGGTGTGCCCAGGCACACCCTAATGTCTCAACCAATAAGCATCTACTCAGCCCTCCCCTCCCCTGCAATAGCTGTCCCACAGGCAGACAAGCCGAACGCGTAGTAACGCATCAGTGTCCACAATGTTTACTAAATAAATGAATAAAAAAAGTCCTTTATGGTTGAGTAGTCAATAAATGTTCACCTTTTTAAATAATAATAATAATCCTTGGTTGTACACCCTAATGAAATGTCCTGCACACGCCTATGCATGGCTCTTCTTACGTATTATTACTACTATTACTATTACTACTTAATCAGCCACATGCTTAGTTTTTTAACGGTTTTTAATGCTTGATGTGTGTATGTTCTGTGTTTTAAATTGTTAAATTTTGTATACTTGTTTTTATCTCAATTTTAGAATTTCTGTAAACCGCCCAGAGAGCTCTGGCTATGGGGGCAGTATATAAGTGTAATGAATAAATAAAATTAATAATGACTATTTAATACATTTCTGGAGGCAAAGGCTATCAACACTACTAGCCCTGATGGTTGTGTGCAGTAAGCCCGCATGCATCAGTTGCTGGGGGACATGGGTGGGAGGGTGCTGTTGCACCATGTCCTGCTTGTCCATCCCTGGCCGATGGCTGGCTGGCCGCTGTGTGAACAGAGTGCTGGACTAGATGGACCCTTGGTCTGATCCAGCATCAGGACACTTCTTAGGTTCTTATGTTCTTAATAAAGCAATCACTCGATCTGGCTGCAGAACTCTCTCCTTCTAGCCAGGGCCGGTGCTACCATAGAGGCCACTCAGGCAGCCGCCTAGAGAGCCAAGCTAAGAGGGGCGCCGGGCACAGCGCAGCACTCACATGCATTGGCTGTGAGCTGGCCCAGCCCGAGGATTCAGCTGGGCCTGGGAGGGCGTGATGGCGCCCTGCGCCCGCCCAGTCGAAGTGAAGCCAGGAACGCTGGGGTGGGGGTGGGGTGGCTCCACGTTCGGGCTTCCTGAATGAGCCCAGGAGAGAGAGAGAGAGAGAGAGAGAATGTATGGGTGAATGGAGTGCATGGGGTCTTTGAGTGAATGCATGTGTTTGTTTGTTTGGAATGAGTGATGCTGAGTGTGTGTGTGTGTGTGTGTGTGCGTGTTGGGGGGGGGATGATTTGGAGGTGATATTCCTATTAAATAATGCATTTTAGACCCATAGACATTCCTTTCCAATTTTTTTGCTATAATTGGCATGACGTATTTCTTGCACTTTAAAATAAATTTAGCAGTTTCAAATTTTGTGCTTCTTATTTTTTCCAGGAAACATCTGTTCTTAAAAATCAAAGTTGGCATTTTTTTGGGGGGAGGGGGAAAGGTGAAAGTAGCTCACCTTGCCTAGGGCGCAAAATAGTCTGGCACCAGCCCTGCTTTCTAGTACCTTCAGTGTGAGATTGCCCTTTTGTCTGCGCTCTGCAGGATTAAACCGAACTCATCCCAGGCGTGGGCACGTCTTTGTTATTCAAGACTCAGCTAACCTAAGAAAACAGCAGCTCATGGCATTGCTCAGGAAGTAAACCCAGCCGCCTCCGCCGCCTCCTTCTCCTCCTCCTCCTCCTCTCATTGTCCAAAAGGACTGTTCAAAACCCCATTCTTGCCCGTGAAAAAGCTTCTCTCTTGGACAATCGCTTTGCCTTGGAGAATTCCGCTCGCGCGCCATTGGACACCAAAGGTACCCCCCTCCCCTGGCTAAGGACTGGGCGGGGTCAAGGCGGCTTAAAAGCCTCGCATCATCCAATCAGATGCTCTCTAGTAGTGAGAGAGCCCCCGATCCGCCCTCTCTCTCTCCCTCCCGCCCCCCCGTCCAGCCCAGCGCACACAACTCCAGCAAAGGCACTGGGAACAAGACGCCAAAGGCGCAAAGGGATCGACTCCCACCAGGGCGCAAACAAAGGGCCGCGGTTTCATTTTTATTTGATTTCATATATTTTTTTATTTCGTTGCTTTGCTCCGCGCTCAGCCAGCCTGGCACTGGGGAGGACGAGCGTCAGCCCTGCTTAAGGATCTGGAGGAAGAGAAAGGAAGGCGGCTGTGGCGGCTGGGATTCAGCTAAAAGGGAGCAGCAAAGGAACATGGATCTGAGCTATGGTCTGCTGTGCCAGGCAGGAGGGATTTTTTAATTCGGACAGACTGGGAGGCTGGGGCGTGAGATAATCGTCTCGTCCTGGGAAGCTCTTCGTTCTCTTTCGGGTAAGTGGATCGATCTACTCTGCGCCGGTTTCCCAGCGGTTTGGTTTTCCACGTTTACTACGGATCGGGGATGTGTGTGTCTCAGTGGAGGCTGGCGGCTCCGATTTCGGTGGGGCTTTGAATCCAGTCTGGGTTTCAGTCAGAACTCTAAAGGAGCTAGCTGAGGTGCTGAACACCAACCCCCCAAATAGGTTCATCACCTCGGATAGCCCCTTTAGAGTTCTGACCGGTTGTGACTGAAATCCAGAATGGGTTCAAAGCCCCACCAAAATCGGAGACACCCGCCTCCACTGAAGGCTGCCATCCTGACCACACTTTCCTCGAAGAGATGACAAGTCTCCTTGAACTCAGTGGGGGCTTACTTCTGAGTAGACCTGGACAGGTTGTGCTGTAACCATGGCACCTCAGATGTGTCTACTCAGAAGTAATGGAATGTGGATTGGGGCCCCAGCAGTTAGCGGTGCACTTCAACACCGCTATAAAGCAGTAGTGTAGAACTAGCCTTACTCCCAGGTAACTTAGGTGTAGGATTGCAGCCTAAAACCAGCAATGGCACTAATGTATTCGAGAAAGGAGAGGGTGTTTTTTCCCCCTTTCTTTCCTTAATTCAGAGTGTTTCTTTGGAGCGGCACAAATCTCATGCGGATGTAGGAAAACAAAACTACCCTTTCTCTTCTTCTTTTTCCCCACTTTTCTATAAAGTGCTTTCGGTTCTAATGTTTCTGTAGGGTTGTTTGCCTGGAAGAAAATAGATGGGAATGCACATTTCCTGATCCCGATCAGTCTACGGAATGGAGCCTCTGCCAGGGTTTTATTCTCTTTAAACCCCCTTTAAAAACAAAAAAAAACTTTTTTAATGGAACACTAACATCCAATGTTCCAAGCAGTCCATCTTTCCCCCATTAAAATGCTGAAGAATACTGAAAAGCAATAATTTTTTGTGTTTCTGATGCTGTCAAATGTTTCAGCACGCAAAGAGATTTTTATTATTGCAAAACTTCTCTTTCCATGTTTTAAGTAGTATCTCCATTGTCTGTCCCCCACCCTCACATTTTCTCTCCAATATGATGAAACAAACCACATAGATCTGTTTAAAACAAAAATCGCCAGCTGTGATTCAGCTACTTGTACATGAAAAATGAGATTCATTGGGATGTTGTCTTTCTTGTGGTCAGATAACATACGAGAATACAATGCGATTGGAGCAGGGATCCAGATGTTTTTTGAAACTTAATACTGGGTACAATCCAGTGAAAGTGAAACACTTTTAAGTCTCATTGATTTCATTAAGAGAGCTCCCAACACATATTTCATTTATCCAGGAAAAATAACAATACAAGCAGTGCAGTCTGATCAAATTTATTGCATAGGTATTTACTCAGAAATAAGTCCCAACCTGAGTTCAGTGGGACTTATCCCCTAGTAAGTGTGTTTAGGAACCTTACTATACACACCTTCCTAGGAGTAAGTCACATTGAACTCAGTGGGACTTACTTCCAAGTAGACATCCAGAGGATTGCATTGTTACATGCTGAACTCTGGTTCCATCTTACCCATGGTTTGTTTGTCCATTCATTCATTCCTGGGATTTGTAATGAATAAATTTGTACGGTATCTATCAATATTAATATTCCCAGCATGGGCTATATCCATAAAACAGAACTATTACATGGTTGCAAATATTAAAAACAGCAAATACAGCTGACATCAAAGTCTTGTCACAGGTTTCCCCCCAAAAAAATCCAAAGCCTGTGAGTATAGAAAGGGTTTCTCCTTGCACCAGAAAGACCACAGGCATACAACCTGAGTTATCTCTGCATCATCATACAGAGCAACTAAGATTATGACTGGAGCACTGACTATTTCCGATGGAAACACCATGGGGGTTCTCCAGAATCTTTCACATTCTATCAGCTGTTGGGGACAAACCATCTTAAAATACCCACTGCCCCTGTAAAGGGAAGCAGCCAGAATCTCAACAGGAAGTGACACAGGAATAGTAAAAGAATCTCCCGCAACCAGACCGCTATCTTCCCACCCGTCTGAGAAAACCAGATCCAGAGCGTCACCCGTAATTAACATGACATCAGTGGCATGCTGTGGTGGCCATGAAGTCACTGTGGGGAAGGGCCACCGCTCAGCAGTAAAGCACATGCTTTGGATGCAGAAAGTCCCGGGTTCAGTCAATCACCAGCTATTCCAGGTAGGGCTGGTGGAAAAAGCCCTGCCTGAAATCCTGCCAGCCAGTGCCGACAATACTGGGTTAGATGGACCAATGTTCTGATTCAGTATAAGGCTGCTTCCTATGAATTCTGGCTGGAAATCAGGAAAAACTTCTTGACTGTTAGAGCAGTATGACAAAACACCAGGAAAAACATCCTGAATGTTAGAGCAGTATGACAATGGAACGAATGACCTAGGGAGGTCGTGGACTCTCCCACAGTAGAGGCCTTCAAGAGGCAGCTGGACAGTCATCTGTCAGGGATGCTTTAAGGTAGATTCCTGCATTGAGCAGGGGGTTGGACTCAATGGCCATATAGGCCCCTTCCAACTCTACTATTCTGTGTCTATGTTCCTAAGACCTGAGCCCCACCAGACATAACAGCCTTGGCATGAATAGCTGAAGGCCCACCAGACAAGTCCCAAGTTTGAAACAGACTTGAATTCTGGCTGGACATCAGGAAAAACTTCTTGACTGTTAGAGCAGTATGACAAAACACCAGGAAAAACATCCTGAATGTTAGAGCAGTATGACAATGGAACGAATGACCTAGGGAGGTCGTGGACTCTCCCACAGTAGAGGCCTTCAAGAGGCAGCTGGACAGCCATCTGTAAGGGATGCTTTCAGGTAGATTCTTGCATTGAGCAGGGGGTTGGACTCAATGGGCATATAGGCCCCTTCCAACTCTACTGTTCTGTGTCTATGTTCCAGACATAGCCCCACCAGACATAACAGCGTTGGCATGAATAGCTGAAGGCCCACCAGACAAGTCCCAAGTTTGAAACAGACTCCGTGAGATCACAGGTCAAGAGACTGTTAGGTGGCAGGGTAGTGGGTACACTAACGGAATCCCCAGTACATACTGAGTCCCTGACACAATATATCTCACCTTTAACTGTCAGACAGTCACAAGGTGACTTACAATGATAATGATCAGTAAAAGACAATGTTAAAACAACAACAAGGAAAAAAAGCACTTAGAAAGACAAAGACGAGATGAGCATCACAGATGTTAATATTATTTATGTATTTGTACAGCACCCCCAGTATCTGTGTACTTATACAGGCAAAGTAGACAGGTCCCTGCTCCCAAGGCACTTACAATCTAAAACAGACAACGAAGTGAGGAGAGCGAGGGACAAGGATAGGGAAGGATGAATAGGGGCTCATGTAGTTTTACACAGATTTATAATAACAGATTGGATCCAGGATCTGCCTTCTATCGGAGGAACAGCTTCACCTGTGGGAGAGCCCTCTGCCCAATTTTAGGTTATCCCCCTCTTCTGACTCTCTGTGTAGCATTTTCAGGGGGTGCTGTGGGAAGGAGGAGGTGCAGTTAATCCTGCATCCATCTGGATCCAACCCAGTAACTTGGATGACGTTGGGCGTAAGACAAATGTACTGTTTCAGGAGCTATTATGAATGGTATCTATAGCTTACCTTTAATTGCCACTGTAAAGTGCTTTGGGATCTCAAAAGCAGTATATAACACTCTTGACCATTGTATATAAATACAATGGATGGTGCAACTTAGAGGATGGGGAAGTTCAGAGTTCAAAATCTGCTCAGGATATCCTCTAGGCACAAGGCGGGTTGATTTTCGGGAATATTTTGTCTTTGTCTTCAACTCCTGAAGCCAAGATGCGTCCTTCCTGGGCTTAGATCAGTTGGTAAAGTCACTTGCTGGCTGCTCCGGTGGGGAAATTGGATGTTATTTTATGCAAAAAAGCAGACCAAAAAACCCACCGAGAGCTGTACACTGAAAACAGCGTGGGGAAAAGTAGCTGTTGCAGCAGGGAAAGATTTTTTTTTGGGTGGTGGTGGTGGATTTATTTATTTATTTATTTATTTATTACATTTTTATACCGCCCAATAGCCGAAGCTCTCTGGGTGGTTCACAAAAATTAAAACCATCATAAAACAACCAACAAGTTAAAAACACAAATACAAAATACAATATAAAAAGCACAACCAGGATTTCCAGTTGTGCTAGTGAGCAGTGGAGAAGGAAGATGTGCAAGAAAGGATTTGCCTTTGAGCCTTGCTGGCAAAAGAACAGATGAGGTTATCAGGGCCAGCCCATGGCAATTTCATGTACAGAAGCTGGCTGGATTTATGACTGTGTTGTGTCCTGTGGCAGCAAGCAAGTCAGTACAGTAGAGCCAGTAGAACCTCTATAGGATAGATTCTGTCGCAGACATATCTCTGCCCTCCAATAGAAGGGAACAGCTGGGGAGTTTAGAAGGAACAGCCAGAAGGTTACCACTGCCCCCCCCCCCCCGTATCTGCTGCCTGAGGCCATCGCCACACCCTGCCTAATGGTAGGTCCGGCCCTGAAGATTGCCATTAATTCACAAGTGGATGTTTATCTGGGCACCAGCCTTGAATTCTAGATTATTCTCATTTCAACACACAGGATTCCTAGGACTTTGTCTGCGGCATTAATATAGTGCTCTTTACTTTGGGAGTCCTGGTCTTTTGAAACCGAAACGTAGCCTGTAACGAAGCCGGAGCACTTGAAACTGAAATAATTGCATGTTGTTCCCCTCTTCATCCTTCCACGCTCCCCTCCTGCTGTTGCTTTCCCCGTGTCAAATTTCAGATCGTAACTGCCTAAAGCAGCTCCACCAACCTGACGTGTTGGAGTCCAAGACCCATCATCCTCAGCCAGAATGGCCAGCTGTGCGAAGGATGACCTCGCGGTAGGAATCTACCCCCTTCTACTATGTACATGAGCTTTCCCCAACCTGCTGCCCTCCAGAGGTTTTGGTCAGGAATTCTGGGAGTTGTAGTCCAAAACTATTGGAGGATGAGCCTGTTAGGGAAGGCTCTTGTACAGTGTCATGCATGCTGATGGCCATGTTGCCTGGGGATGATGGGCATTTTCTCCGACACATCTGGAGGTGCATTTGGTTGGCAAAGGGTGCCCTAGAAGCACGTCCTCTTGTATCGTGCTGGAGCATCAAGCTGGTGGCACTATAGAAAGGAAAGAATGGGGCCATCTTAAAGATAGCTCACATGTTTTGGTTTCATTCACAAACTGCGTTAAAGTACATGAGAAAGGTCTGCATTCTGTAGAAACAAGAATGTAAATAGTGTAAATCCATTAGCAACAAAAGGATTCCAGTGCGGTGTGGTGGTTAAAGTGTTGGACTGGGGAGATCTGGGTTCTAGTCCCCACCCAGCCATGGACCTCACTGGATGGCGTTGGGCTAGTCACTGACTCTCAGCCTAACCTACCTCACAGGGTTCTTGGGAGGATAATATGGAGAGGAGGAGGATCATTTATTTATTTATTGCATTTATTTATAGCTGAAGCTCTCTGGGCAGTTTACAAAATTAAGACAATTCAAAACAAAACAACAGTATAAAACCATAATATAAAATACATTATTATTATTATTATTATTATTATTATTATTATTATTATTATTATTATTATTTATATATATAGCACCATCAATGTACATGGTGCTGTACAGAGTAAAACAGTAAATAGCAAGACCCTGCCGCATAGGCTTACGTTCTAATAAAATCATAATAAAACAATAAGGAGGGGAAGAGAATGCAAACAGGCACAGGGTAGGGTAAACAGGCACTGGGTAGGGTAAAACTAACAGTATAAAGTCAGAACAAAATCAAGTTTTAAAAGCACAACCAAGATAAAAACAGCAGCAATGCAAAAATACCAATTTTAAATACAAATTTAAAACAGCAAAGTTTAAATTTATTTATAGATTCTTAAAATGCTGGGAGAATAAAAAGGTCTTCACCTGGCGTCTAAAAGCATATAATGTAGGTGCCAAGCGGACCTCCTTAGGGAGCTCATTCCACAGCCGGGGTGCCACAGCAGAGAAGGCCCTCCTCCAGGTAGCCACCTGCCTCACTTCCTTTGGCAGGGGCTCGCGGAGAAGGACCCCTGAGGATGACCTTAGGGTCTGGGCAGGTACATACGGGAGGAGGCGTTCCTTCAGATAGTCTGGCCCCAAGCTGTTTAGGGCTTTAAATGTTAATACCAGCACTTTGAATGAGGCCCGCCTTGCACTTCATGGAGGAGAGGCAGGATATAAATATAACAAACAAAGGGAGGAGCATGAAAGGTGACACAATTGGCATTCAGTTTGCTGGTATTGTCTATCCAGTGGAGACAGGCAAATGGTCAGGCTCAATCTACAGGAGAGAAAGAAATAAAGGAGCAAGCCCTTCTCAGGATTACTTTTGGGCTGCAAAAGTTCGCTCCCTCTCGAGGTCTGTCATGTGAGATTCCACGGTCTGGACCTGGGAGTCTTTAGGTTTCCTTCCAGCAGCTGGGAAATCCTGCCTTCAGGCCAAGCCAGGGTTTGAATGGAGCGGACAAGGCGATGCGATTGAACAAACCGAGGCTGAATCCAGACAAGATGGAGGGAATGTTAGTCGCCCCGCCAGACGCCTTGAGACCCTGCGTGGTGTAGTGGCTAAAGTGTTGGCCTGGGACTTTGGAGATCCAAGTTCTAGTCCCCACTAGGCCATGGAAGCTCACTGGGTGACCCCAAGCCGGTGACTCACTCTCAGCCTAACCTCCCTTACAGGGTTGTTGTGGGAATAAGAACATAAGTGCCATGCCAGATCAGACCAAGGGTCCATCTAGTCCAGCACTCTGTTCACACAGTGGCCAACCAGCCATCAGCCAGAGACCAACAAGGCAGGACATGGTGCAACAGCACCCTCCCACCCATGTTCCCCAGCAACTGGTGCACCCAGGCTTACTGCCTCTGATACTGGAGGTAGCACACAACCATCAGGGCTAGTAGCCATGGATCGCCTTCTCCTCCAGGAAATTATCCAACCCCCTTTGAAAGCCATCCAAATGGGTGGCCATCACCACATCTTGTGGTAGTGAGTTCCATAATTTAACTATGCGCTGTGTGAAGTGGAGAGGAAAAGGAACTGTGCCTGGGAATGATGGGAGTTGCAATCCAACACGTCCAGAGGGCACCAGGTTGGGGAAAGTTGATCTAGATATCAATCCAAGGCCTCTCTTTCCAATCCAAGCTTGTTTTTTTATTTTGCTTAAGTGTGTTTTGTTTTGTTTTGCTCAATTGCTTTGCATCAGAAAATCACCGCAGGCTCCTGTTTGCGCCCTCATATACATATGGAGCTACCCTAAAAAGTGAATGCGTCAGGAGGTAGCAGGCTGTCCTTTGCTGGAGGTATCTAAGCAGAAGTTGGATAACCTTCTGTTGGGTGGGCTGTAGTTTCATCCTGCATTGTAGTACCTTCATTGAAGTTTGACTAGTTGATCTCCAAGGTAACCCTCCAAGCCTGACATTGTATAAAGGTGGAAGTGGCTGAATTTGACTGGTGGCACTTCTGAAGAACATTCAGAATCTCCTTCTAGGCTGATGGCTGGATGGAATCCTGGGAATGCCGACGTAGAAAGGATCAAAGTTATTGCTGGCCAGGTGACTTAACCAAGTATTCCAAATGTGCAGGACCTTAGAAAGATGGTAAAATGCACAGCTGGGTTGCTCAAGCAACTATTTCCCAGAAGAATTCAATGATCATTTATATGTGTGGTCTGAAGGGATACGGTGCAGCTGAAGTTAAGCAGGTCCAGATCTGGTTAGTCACCGGATAGGAGGCCACCTGGAAAGCTTGGAAGAAAGACGGGAGAGAAATGTAATAAATGATAAAAGAAAACAGCAGATCGCCTAGCAAATCTCCACATGCTTGACGGTTATTAACATCAAAGCACTTTAAAGTTATCCAATATTTTATTTTTCTGTGTAATTCGGCTGATGTCGAGGTAGATGATGAAAAGCCAGGTATGGATTTGCGTAGGAGCGTAGTGAGGCCAGGATGTCTGGCCGACGGGCATCCTTACAGCTTCTCATTGGCCTTATGCTTGCAGCCTAACACAGTAAAGCACATTCAGCCGTTTTGGAACGAGCTCATGGGGAGGAGAATATTAGAGATGTGAGAATCTTCCCACATTTTATATAACAGTTTTCCAAAGGGGTTCATTCAGGGGTTACCCGGCCTGAAGTGATGTGAAATTGAAGCAAGACCTCACTATCAGGTTATGGGGAGATCTCCCCTTTCTGAAGAATACTCAGGGCCGGTGCCAGACTATTTTGCGCCCTACGCAAGGTGAGCTACTTTCAACACCCCACCCCACCCCACCGCAAAAAAAAATCCAACTTTGATTTTTAAGAACAGATGTTCCCTGGAAAAAAATAAGAAGCACAAAACTTGAAACTGCTAAATTTATTTTAAAGTACAAGAAATACATCATGCCAATTATAGCAAACAAATTGGAAAGGAACGTCTATGGGTCTAAAATGCATTATTTAATAGGAATATCACCTCCAAATCATCCCCCCAACTCACATGCGTGCGCGCGCACACACACTCAGCATCACTCACTCCAAACAAACACACGCATGAACACATGCATTCACTCAAAGACCCCATGCACCCCATTCACCCATACACTCTCTCTCTCTCTTCTGGGTGCATTCCGGAAGTCTGAACGTGGAGCCACCCCACCCCCACCCCAGCATCCCTGGCTTTGCTTTGGCTGGGCGGGCACAGGGCGCCATCTCACCCGCCCAGGCCCAGCTGAATCCTCGGGCTGGCCTGGCTCACAGCCAACACGCATGAGTGCTGCACTGTGCCCGGCGCCCCTCTTAGCTTGGCGCTCTAGGCGGCTGCCTGAGTGGCCTCTATGGTAGCACCAGCCCTGAGAATACTTGTGGGTGTTTCCAGACAGAGGGCGCCTAGCACATCCCATCAAAAGGCATTCTGTACCTATTATGTCCTCTCTTTAACAGTTTGGTGGGTTTTGGTAAGAAAATAAAAAAACAGAAGTGCTGGGGGAAATCATGGAATCATTGTCTGGACCCCTTGTAAATCTTGGTGGACAAAGCAGGATGATTGCATAATAAAAGCCTCATCTGGAAGAATCCAGTTATCTAGATACTCACGTGATAGCCTGACCTGGTATAAGGCAGGTTCCTAAGATGGACTTCCTCAACCTGGTGCTCTCCAGATGTTTGAACTACAACTCCTGTCACACCTGACCATTGGCCATGCTGATGGGGGGGGGGGAGTGTTAATGGAAGTTGGAGTCCAAGTATCTGGAGGGCACCAGGTTGGGGAAGGTTGTTCTAAGACAGTGGTCTTCAACCAGTAGGTCGCAAACCAAAAGTGGGTCATGAGGTTAGTCCAGACGAGTCAGGGCAAAGCTGTTGGCATCATGTTGGGCAATTGTGAAATTTTGAAATTGGGTCTCATATTGCAGATTAGGAGTCCAAGGTGGGTCTCAGGTCTAGACCAGTTGAAGACCACTGTTCTAAGACATCTGGCTGAAGGGTTTCATTTGGCTGTGAGGGGTTTCTTGGGGGTGTGTGTGCCTTATTAGGGCTTTTCCAAATACATATTTTTGTAGTTCTGCAAATCTCAGGATCTCCCATCCTCAAGTATGTGGATACTTACTTCTCTGTTATTTCTCAGCTCCATTTCTGGTGGCATGCACCACCTGAATTCGCTATTAGCGGGAGTGAGGCAACTTTTGACCCATCAGGCCAAACACAGCCAACTACAGTGACCCACCAGGGCTAAATAAGCATCCTGTTTGTGCCTGCTCACCTGAGATTGAAAAGTAAAACAAAACACCAGGCTTGTCTAACGGGTTCCAGAGTTCCAGCAGGAGTATTGTGGATTTTTTTTGGAAGTTCGGGGAGAGGAGAGTCACAAAGTCTGCAGGCCTGCCTTACCAAATTTGCAAGCTACCCTTGGTGAAAGTTTTCCATTCACTGGGACAGCAGAGTTTAAAGAAGCAAACAGTTCAAAGTGATATTTATTCAGGTAACTCCTTCAGAAAGGTAGCCGTCGTGAAATAATGGGCCTTTTTCAGCAGTGTGCTTGGAGTAGCACAGTGTCGTAGTTTCGATTCGTGTGCGCCTGTATGTGTAGGTGGCCACTCTAAACTTGATTTGTCAACGAAAAGAGCACATCTTGGGTAGCCATTTGCCTTCCTCTGCTTTTGAATGCACCGTTTTCAAAGAGGTCAGAACCGTAGATGCAGCTTGGTCTGCTTTATATAACGAATGCACATATTGATTCAACAGGGCGCACGCAAATCTGTGTTTGGAGTCTGCGTGAAGGCAAACACATGGAACAGGACGCCCAAATTTAGATGCACCACTAGCCAGGCTGAGGGGCTTCCTTTTCTTTTTCTTTTTTTTTAAGTGATTCACCATGAAAAAAAGAAGCAGGCTTATGCATAAAAAAGGATGCTTCTTTTTTTAAAGAAAGAACGCAGGTGGCTATATTTTTATTATTTATTTATTTATTTATTTATTTATTACATTTCTATACCGCCCAATAGCCGAAGCTCTCTGGGCGGTTCACAAAATTGATCCTTGGGGGGTGGGGTTGATCTGTTTTTATGAGAATCAGCTCACGAAGAAGTGAGCAAGCTTTTGAGTTCATCAAAAGGCAAGTTAAATTAACCTAGGGTGATCATATGAAAAGGAGGACAGCGCTCCTGTTTCTTTAACAGTAATGTAGAAAAGGGAATTTCAGCAGTTGTCAATTGAAGAGGGTGAAATTCCCTCTTCATCACAACAGTTAAAGCTACACTAGCTATAGTAGAGTGGCCAGATACAAAAGAGGGCAGGGCTTCTGCAGCTTTAACTGTTGTGATGAAGAGGGAATTTCACCCTCTTCAATTGACACCTGCTGAAATTCCCTTTTCTACATTACTGTTAAAGATACAGAAGCCCTGTCCTCCTTTTCATATGGTCACCCTAAATTAACCTGAAAGCTTGCTGACTTTGGGTTGATTCCCCCCTCCCTCTGCCCCTCTGTTACTTGGGGATTTTGGCAAAGATGCAGTCAACACAATGATGAGGATTGGGTTTGACCTTGGGATCCCCCAAATGAACACCCAGAGAGTAGCAGATGGTGGGGGCGGGCATCAGGGCATCAGGTGTAGACCCAGTTTTATCCCTATAGTTATGATTGTGCTATGATTTACATGAGTTTCAAACGTAAAACAGTGCATGCATTTGTTTTCTCTTTATCAGCTAAGGACGTACAGTTTTGATAAAACCTGTTCTGTCTGCATTTCGTGGAGTGTCAAGTTCCTTTTGTCCCATCATCCCCTCCATGGTGGAATCAATTCACCCCTTTCCCAAATTTGCACAAATTCCCCCCTAGAATCATAGAATCATAGAATAGTAGAGTTGGAAGGGACCTACAAGGCCATCAAGTCCAACCCCCTGCTCAATGCAGGAATCCACTTTAAAGCATCCCGGACAGATGGTTGTCCAGTGAAAAGGGGTAAATCCCCCCATGTGTATTTTCATGCTGTACTTATGGGGGAAATTCACATTTATGGCCGGTGTATTTTATGTATTTTTCTACTACTAGATTTGCATAAAATTCCAGAAAGTTAAAAACAGCAACACCTGGTCTGCAAGTCCACAGAATCCAAGTCGAGAGCATGGAATGGCAATTGGGTGTGGGGGAACAGAAATGTGAGTTGTGTGCTGCACAATTGCAGTAATTCACATGGATGTCTAAAGACCCCTCCCCTCCTGCCCCCATAAGCCCAGGGTCTAAAATTGCACAGCTGCACCATTGAGTCAGCTTATTGTGTGATGGGTTATACTGAGAGGTACTGATTAGACTGAGGACATCCCATGAGTTCCATGGCGGAGTAAGGATTTGAATTCTGTTCTTCCGACCCCTAGTCCAATACTCTAACTGAGCCTTCTTCAACCTGTTGTGCTCCAGCCATGTTGGACTGCAACTCCCATCACTCCCAGCTGGGGATGATGAGAATTCCAGTCCAACACAGCTGGAGGGAACCAGGTTGGGGGAGGGGGATTATGGATGTTGTCATCCCAAACATCTGGAGTGCTCCAGATAGCCTACGCCAGCCCCACTGTAATTAGCCCTAAATCTGTGGAAGGGAACTAAATGCCCATTCTTCTACTGCTGCCTCCACCTCCTCCTTCTGTCTTCCTCTGCCTCCATCTCCTTCTTTGGCTGTTTTAGATTGGAAGGCCGTCAGGGCAGGGACCTTCCCCCTACTTCAGAAAGTACAGTGTGCATAGATGGTGCAAAGTAAGTGGGTAATTAATTCATCTCGCTCTTTCTGTCCCTCTCATTTACATGCTTATAGCTCTGTGGGGTTCCTTTCTACCCCGTTTCTTGGCAAGGAAATTCCATTTGGCATTGGTTTAGGTGAACCAACCTACAAACATTGGCGGAAAGGCTGATGGCCAGAAAGACCCAACAGAGCAGTTTTCTGTCTTCATGCAAATAGAAAATGCATCTCCTGGGATGAAATACCCCCTCGCCCAATTTGTGGTGCTACTGGGAATCTTGAAACCATGGCATTCATCTCTTTTCTCAGAGCACACGAATAGGAAGCCAGAGCAGGGCTCCTCTAAACCAAATACTTGCACGCTGGAAATATTTTATGATGCGTACAATTTTAGGATGCACCAAACTCTCCCAACAAACATAAGCCTCACACAGCTGCCAGGCTCAACCCAAACATCCTGCCTGTTCATGGCTGCACATCCCATAGTTTAAAATGCAAACCATGGCTTCCACTTCCAGACCTTTAACAGCCAAACAGGCATGTCTGCATTTCTGTCTTCTGGACAGTCTGGTCCATAATTTCCTTCTCATCTCCATGGAACAGTAGCCTCTGGAGCAGGGGTGCACAACCGGCAGGCTGGGGACCACGTGAAGCCCCTAAGGGGCATCTAGAACACCCTGCTGCCGCCAAATCCCCCTTTGCCAATTTTCCACTGAAATTGACTCTGGAAATTGACTCAGCAGCAAGCGAAGAATAGTCTGTATTAGGCTTGCTGGGAAAGAGAGCGGAAGAGAAGTCTCTCCTGGTGCCTTCTCCAGATTGTTGGGGGCTCTTGGGCAAGGCACTCCCAGTGCCCCCCTTTTTAGTGAGCCTACTTTTCATTGCCATGGTCACCAGCTTCTCTTGCTCCTCCTCCTCTTTCTCCTCATTGCTCCCTCTTGCCTGCTTGACAGGCAGAGAGCCAATGAGCAAGGAGGCTGTGGCATCTCCTGCTTCTCCTCACCACCACTGTTGACTGGTCCAGGGCATAAGGCAGGTGAACGAGCTGGTTGCCATGGTGAAGAGGAGCAACTCCAGGGGGCTCTTGTCTGTGGGCCCCTGCTAATGTGTGGGACCTCAGGAGGTGCCCAAACATGCCTACCCTTGACACCAACCCTGGGCTCTTCAGACCCTCCACATAAGATCTTCATGCAGGTTGCTCTTTCCTCGCTGGAAGAAGTGCGCGAAAAGAAGGCTTCCCACTTCTGCCAAATGGGGAAAGAGGACTGCTGGTGTGTGTACGAAAAAGAGTAAGCAAACACGTGTGTGTAGCTCCTGAGTTTGAAACAGCATCACACATGGTTCTTGGGGCTGAAAAGGCTGTGCACCCTTGTGCTAGACTCAGTGGACATTTTCCAATTCAGATATCACCCCAAGCTGGATTTCTTTATTCATTGCTTTTATATACCGTCCAACTGACAGATGCCCTCGGGGCAGTTTGAAATTATACACAGCCCAAGCAGTCGTACAATAACACGACAATGAAAATATCAACGTATCACAAACCTTAAAATATTAAAGAGACAGCAATGAAGTTAATAATCAGAGCAACTAATTAAGGATTAAATGGCTGCCGGAAGAGGATGGTTGGTATCTAAAGGTGCAATCCTAGGTATGTTTAGACAGAAAAAAAGCATGGCTGACTGGGTAATGCTTGGAGTTGTAGGACTTTTTTTTCTGTCTAAATAGCCATAATTACGTTTCTATCTGCCATATTTATTTACCATGTCTTAATTCTATTTACTATGTCTTTTGGTATGGGAAATGGGAAATAAATTGTTCCTGTATGCTAGAAATCGTAGGACTTTTTTTCTGTCTAAACATGCATAGGTTTGCACCCTAAATGTATACAGATTAGCACAAACGTGGGCGTGCAAACCCACTTCAATCCTGTCACTTCTAATGCTAGTGTTTCAGTCAATTGCAAAGCACGATTGATCAATTCGGACATTACAAAAGCGTCCTTCCGGTTTATCAGTTCAGACATTACAACAAGGTGTGTGTGTGTGAATTGACCTTAAATCTACAAACCAGATTCGGACAACGATGAACGCAAATCAATAAATCTCAGAACCAGAGGTATTAACTTTGAGATGCTTGTCAAAAGAAAAGGGATCCTCTGATATACTTATGAATGCCTCCCTGTCATGGACCCTCCTCACCTTCCATCAACAAATGAAATCCAGACTGGAGCTGTGTCAACAAAAATATTTATTATTTGTAAAGCACCTCAAAAACAAGGCACTGTACAGGAATCATTTTAAAGAGGACACGGCTTGCCTTCCCACTTAACCATCTAAAAGGACAACATCATAAGGAAAGGGAACCATGATCGAATCATGACTGTCAGCATGGCGGAGTGTTTAAAGTTAGGTTCTACTGCAGATTTGACCATAAAGCTGACTGGCTGGCTTTGGGTCCATCACTAACTCCCAACTTAACCTTCTCACAACATTGTGGTGAGGATAAAATGGAGGGTAGGAGAACGATGTCTGCTTACTCAGGCTCCTTGGAGGAAAAGCTCCGGCTATTGGGCTATATTTATTATTTATTTATTTATTTATTTATTTATTTATTTATTTATTACATTTCTATACCGCCCAATAGCCGGAGCTCTCTGGGCGGTTCACAAAAACTATATAGAAATGTAATAAATAAATAAATAAAATGTATAAATGTAACAAATAAGTAATAATAAATGAATAATCAGGATAAATGAGCAGATCCTTTGCAAATAATAATAATAATAATAATAATAATAATAATAATAATAATAATAATAATAATAATATGGGCCTACCAAAATACATCCACACCAACATCCAGAAAGCAGTCATAATTAAAACATGCTTAGTTGTCAGGAAATTCCTCAATCTGTAAAAGACAGCATAACTTGGCAAAGGCTGTCATGTGCGTCGAGAAAAAATGCCATGAACAAGAAAGATATTATAATAATAATAATAATAATAATAATAATAATAATAATAATGATATAGGATGGGCTATCAGGCATCAAGATACGTTTGTACTGCAAATATGTAACTTTGTATGGGATATAAGTTATTTTTGACAGTTATACCGGGATTCTTTAAAGGTAAAGATCTACATTCATACCAAGATTCTTAGTTCCTTTTCTACTCAGCTTTATGTTTCCTTCTTTATTATATATTATGTACATCTTTGCATTCTAGATAGTGTCAGTTTCTTTATCCTACTTTCCTACTCATGTTTGTTACGTAATAGGGTTGCTTTTTGTTTCTTTGAGTGCCCCCTAAATATAAATGACTGTTTTTTGGGACTTAGATTAATTTCCAGTTTTGTGCTTTATTAGCACTGTTTATTGTTGGTCCTTATACGGCTGTTGCTTTAGTCTGGTTTGGCCATCAAAAGAAGGAAGAAAGCTCCTAGTTTAATAATGAGACTTTAGAATGTATACAGTACATTTCGCACACTGTATGATGGTATTGTTTATTGTGCATATGGTAGTCTAGCATTATGGTCCCCACGAGGCTAAGCGAATAATGGCTGGTTGAAGGCTACATAGCAAATATGGGGCTGAAGCAAGTATGCAGCATTCTGGTTTACAAGTCACACCCATGCGGAGTGATCCTATGCATGCTTACATGGAAGTAAGTCCCACTGAGTTCAATGGGATTTCCGCCCAAGTTAGCGTGCTTGAGGTTGCAACAATCCTAAGCACACTCGGGCATAGGCTACCTGGTGCTTTCCAGATGTTTTAGGACTGCAACTCCCATCAGCCCCCGTTGGCACAGCAAATGGTGAGGGATTATGGGAGTTGTAGTCTAAAACATCTGGAAGGCACCCGTTTGCCTGTCTTTGAAACCAGGGAATACATTCCGTTGAACTCCTAAGTAAATATAAATAGGATCAAACGGTTTGCCCCTATTGTGTTCCATTAGCTTAGCTTGCTAGTTCATCTGCTTTGAACTTTGGACGCAAAGGAAAGATGTTTTTCCCTGACTCCACAGACATTGATCAGTTTGGTGAAAATATTATAGAGTAAGTGGCTAGAAAACTTGTAATGTCTTCCCCTTTTCTTACGTTATAGATGCAAATTACATAATGTTAATCCATTAGAAAAAAGACATACAAAAGGTTATGCAAACTAAAATAAAATAAAATAGGAATACAGATTTTAAAAAGAAATATGTAAAAACCAAACACATACCTGAAATCTTAATCAAAGAGAGCCAAGGAAGCATCAAAGGGAAAACAAATAAATAAAGTTATAGTGACAAAGAATTCTTTGACAGTTCTAATGTCCTGTCCCAATTTAAAAACGTAAGAAGAGCCCTGATGCTGGACCAGACCAAGGGTCCATCTAGTCCAGCACTCTGTTCACACAGTGGCCGACCAGCCATTGGCCAGGGACCAACAAGGCAGAACATGGTGCAACAGAACCCTTCCACCCATGTTTCCCAGCAACTGGTGCACGCAGGCTTACTGCCTCGAATACTGGAGATAGCACACAACCATCAGGGCTAGTAGCCATTGAAAGCCTTCAACTCCAGGAATTTATCCAACCCTCTTTCAAGACTTGCACACACACACACACACACACACACACACACACACACACACACTGTCTCTGTCTCTGGTCTGTCTTTCACACACACACTTTCTCAAAGGACTTCCCATTTCTGAAAAATTACTGACTTTTCCTGGACTCTTAAAAAAAATGCCTGTAAGTAAATGTTGACTTGATGACATTGAGTCTTTCCTTTAGCCCAGCTTCTCCTTTCTAGCCTTTAAGGCCAGAAGTAAAGCAAAAGGTTCAGATTAATTCAGAGAACTCTTGTGCCCAGTACTGCCTGGCATTTGCTATTCAAATCCGTATGAAAAGAGGGAGCTTGCGATCTGATATCGTTCCAGTCTCCCAACGAAGAAGAATTCCTTCTGTCAAAACTGCTCTGCTGCTTTACGCACCGGGTCAGATGTTAGATCCTGTATTACAACAGGAAACAAACAGCTGGAATGTCTGCTTTCTTTCCAAGCTGCAGATGTTTCGTCTCCTTTCACCAGACCATAGGGGCTCCCAACTTTTCTGCTAGCATTGCCTTGACATGCTTAATCCTCATGTGACTTGCCTTCCCACCCCAAGGGCAAAGGTTCAACTTTGCATCCCTTGGGGCAGTTTTCTTGTCCAAACGAGATCTCCATGGATCTCTCTGATATCATAAGAAGAGAGGCAGCTCAGCCAAGAATACCATCTAGCCTAGTTCTGACCGGGATCTCAGGGAGAGATCTTTTCCTTCACCTGATCCTTTTAACTGGTGAGGCCAGAATTTGAACCTGCAGTCTTCTGTGTCCAAAGCATGTGTTGCCATCACTGGGCTATGGTCCCTCCCTGGGTAGCTGGCTCCCAGTGTTCTCTTTTTCTCATGTTTTTAAAAGCCCATGGTTCTGTTGTGTGGTACAGTCCCACCAGAGGGCTGGGTGGAGATATGCAGAAGACGGGTGAGCCTAGGCCGGCAGCATTTGGCTCTGTTCTGACTGGCTCTTCTGGAATTCTCTGCAGCAAATTTTAACAGGCTGCCATCTGGGATGTAGACAGAGCATGGCGGAGCGGGGAGGCAGGAATGTCCTTCATTCTAAGACGTAGCCCCTGTTCAGAAGACATGCTAAGCCATGGTGGTTAAGCATTTTGTGCAAAACATTATGGCTTAGTGTGTCATGTGAACCTTTCCTAACCATGGTGGCTACATAACCATGGTTTAAAGGCACTCACCAAACATTTGCTGCAAAAGAGTTAGTGGGTTAACCATGGTTTAGTGTATTGTCTGAACAGTCCCACTAAATTCACCAGGGGCAGGGGGGAAGCTTAGGCTTGGTGACACTACATCGAGGTCTTGATCCTCTTTCAGTCTGAGGGTCAAATTCAACTACAGAGAAGCTCTTGTGTGCCAGATTCCAGTGGTGGATGCAAAACAAGGTGGCATCAAAATACAGAAAAAACACCAGCATGTTTTCTTACTTAAAACTCTTAACTGCCAGTAACTAAGCCATGGGAGAGGCATGGCAAACTTTTCGAATGGATAAAAATAAACATGCAAAAGGCATGAAATCACTGAGCAGGTTGGGGAAAATCGGTTGGGGCAAGGGAAAGAGGACATGACCATCTTGGAAATCTCAAAGGGTTGGATTGGGACTCAGAGAGTCAGATGGGATCCATGGGTGTGGCGTTCTGCACTCCATACTAAGTGCATCCCTTTATGTTCTCTCATTGACCTGAATGGCTAGGAAAATGCAAAGTGCTGTACTTAATGATGGTTATGCAATGAAACCCAAACCATGCCTGTTTCCAGATGGGTAAGGATCCATGTGTGTGTGTGTGTGTAAAAGTGGGGCAGGGAAGGATGATAGTTCCAGTTTCGGGGGGCAGAGGTTCCGTTCTGGGTTTTAGTTACAACCAGCCAGAAGTCTAAAGGAGCTGTCCAGGGTGCTGAACCCTATCCCTACAATGGATCTACTCAAAGCAGGCCTAAATCTGGATCCAGCCCATTATCTCTTAATCTGGAATTACTTTGTAAATAGGGGGTCTGCTTTCTTTGCATTGGGCAATACTTAATGGAATATCCCCTTGTGTTTTCCTCAGGAGAAGGGCACGCACCATGACCATGAGGCAAGAGGCGTTCAGGCAGCACCACTGGAATGTCCTCCGTAAGGAGAACAGGCCTTCCTGACTTTCAATGCGTGGATTCCGCTTCCTTTGGCTTTGCAGAGCGTGGCGCTGGCATGGGAAACCACAGCAACAACCATACCTGCGTGACGGACGACTCCTTCAAGTACAACCTCTACGGAGCCGTCTACAGCATCGTGTTCATCCTGGGCTTGATCACCAACTGCGCCTCTCTGTTCGTCTTCTGCTTCCGCATCAAAATGCGGAGCGAGACCACCATTTTCATGACGAACCTCGCCGTCTCTGACCTGCTCTTCGTCTTCACTCTCCCGTTCAAGATCTTCTACAACTTCAACCGGCACTGGCCGTTCGGGGACCCTTTGTGCAGGATTTCGGGGACAGCCTTCCTGACCAACATTTACGGGAGCATGCTGTTCTTGACTTGCATCAGTGTCGACCGCTTCCTCGCCATCGTCTACCCCTTCCGATCTCGCACTGTCCGGACGAGGCGGAACTCGGCCATCGCGTGCGCGGGAGTCTGGATCCTGGTCCTCAGCGGGGGGATCTCGGCCTCCTTGTTTTCCACCACCAACATGACCGACACTAGCACGACGTGCTTTGAAGGCTTTTCCAAAAGAATATGGAAAACCTACCTCTCCAAGATTACAATATTTATTGAAGTAGTGGGCTTTATCATCCCCCTTATGCTAAACCTGACGTGTTCGTCGCTGGTGCTGAGGACTCTCCGGAAACCCGCCACCCTCTCCCAGATTGGCACAAACAAGGAGAAAGTGCTCAAGATGATTGTTGTCCATGTGGCCATCTTTGTGGTGTGCTTCGTCCCCTACAACTCCATCCTTTTCCTGTATGCTCTCGTACGCTCCCAGGCCATCGCGAACTGCTCCTTGGAGAGGTTTGCGAGGACTCTCTACCCGATCACGTTGTGCATTGCCACCCTCAACTGCTGCTTCGATCCATTCATCTACTACTTCACCTCGGAATCCTTCCAGAAATCTTTCTACATAATCCCCCACCTCAAAAGTGACTCTCTTTTCAAAACCGAAACTCCCCTAACAAAGGTCGCCCTGCCAATGATACAGGAGGAGGTGAGTGACCAGGCCATTACAAATGGGGGGGATCTCACATCGGAATCACATTTTTGATGCCTGGTCTCTCTGCAGAGACCATGGGGTGGTCTTGGAATTGAACTTTGAGGAATTCCATGATGCCTTGTGCCTGGGAGAAGGGTTTGAAATCATGAACACTGAGAACCATACAGGAAATGTGTGTGTGTGTGTGTGTGTGTGTGTTTGTAAACAGACAGTCAAATGCTCTTCCTGCCTTGTCGTTGTTATATTAACTCCAGTAACACTGCCAATATGTATGTTTTGCTTTTGAAGCTATGAAATAATAAAATATTTCGTCTTGTCTTAATTTTTTTCCTAGCTGATTATTTGGGGTTACTACACTTTTTTAAAAACTTTTTTTTGACATAGTAGAAATCTTCCCCCTGTAAAGCCCCATGTATATCCCAACATCCAGTGAGATCAGGGTAGTGTACCTCTCCCTGCCTCCACATTTTCCCCATTTTCATTGTGAATATAAACAAAACAGAATTAAAAAATACACTGTGAAAAAGAAAAAGAAATATTACATATGTAGGAATATCATCATTTTTTCCATCAGGTATACTGTTCATAATATATATATATATATATATATATATATATATATATATATATATATATATGGGGCGGGATATAGTTATGCATAGGTTTCAAGAAAACCAGACCATATATCCATGTATTTATCCACTCGCAAGTTGTGCCTATTTAACACTCATTCAAATATTGATAGTGCTCTTAAGTCCTCAGTCTATTGCATTATTGGAGGCAATCATTTACCCTTCCAACATGATAATATAAGTCTTTTAGCTGTCACAAGGGCTCTGAAAATCCATTTGCGCTGACCATGCGTTAACTTCTAAGAAGCCGGTAGGTAGTTTAGGAGGACATGCACATTGTTCCGTATTAAAGATTGTTTCAGTAGAAAGTTTATCCTTATTATGAACTCCTCCCAAAAGAGGGTGACTACTGAGCATTGCCAAAACGTATGAATTAAAGAAGTGCTAGGTGCATTACATTTCCAACAGTTACGCAAGTTAGACCCTTATTGACAAGGTGTTGTGAAGTCCAATAAACCCGAAACAAGTGGTTTTGTTGTTGCTAAATACTATGTAACCTATGATCCATAGAAGATTCAGATAAAAAGGATACCCCCCTCTTCATTTTAGCCTCAGTAAGGCCCTGCTTTGAATCCTCCAAAACAAATGAGATTTGAAGTAGAACTTCCACCCTATGGGTGGAATATGTGGGAGAAAGCATTTCTTCACCTACCATTACTCACATCGGAGGAAGTGATCAATGCTCAGCATCAGAATAGATTTGGAAAGGACCTTTAACCAGGATATGCTATCATCCTCTTAAAATCTTTGAGCAGGGCTTTTGTGTCCCTATTTCTGGCTCTGAACTCAAGAGGACAATTAGCAGACAACAATGAAATGTTTCCATCCCAGTGCTGGCAGGATGAACTTCCTCCAACATTTGCATGCAAACGTCGCGCGTTGTTGATCCTGTTAGTTCAACCTTGTGGCAAGGAATTCCGTTTTCAAAGGCTCGCTGGATTTATTTATCCCTGTCCTTCTTTGGCGATTGGATGCATTTGTACCCCCCCACTCTTCAGCCTGAAAGATTCCCAGAGTGATTTATGGATCAATAAAATACAAGAGAGTCCCTGCCTGTGGGCTAACGAACTAAAACAAGTCACGGCACAGAAGGAAAAAGCGAGGGGGAAGGAAAAGGAAAACAAGAAAATGCAGGCACCAATTCTTCATGTTATATGGTTCTTAGAATGACCAACTGCAATGCTGTAATGCAGCCAGGTGTTGTTGGTTTGCTGATCATGTCCAGCTGGAAGAGAAGAGGAGCCGTTCTCCCCAAAAATGTCTGGTCTCTCAGCTGAGCCGATGGAGTGACTTTGCTTCCTCTCCCTCTTTTACAGCCTGATGGTTGCTGAGTGTCAGGATGATTTCGGACTATGTAGACATGCAAAACCTGTCTAACTGAGCAATGTTTGTTGCCCCAAAGACAACACAACTGGGACTCAGGATGGTTCACAAGGTAGTTATCATTGGATCACATTCATTTGCATCCAGTTCTGGGCACCACACTTCAAGAAGGATGCAGACTGGAGGGGATTCAGAGGAGGGCAACGAGGATGATCAAGGGTCTGGAAACAAAGCCGTGTGAGAAGAGACGGAAAGAACTGGGCATGTTTAGCCTGGAGAAGAGAAGATTGAGGGGAGACATGATAGCACTCTTCAAATACTTGAAAGGTTGTCACATAGAGGAGGGCCAGGATCTCTTCTCAATCCTCCCAGAGTGCAGGACATGGAATAACGGGCTCAAGTTACAGGAAGCTAGGTTCAGGCTGGACATCAGGAAAAACTTCCTGACTGTTAAAGCAGTACGACAATGGAATCAGTTACCTAGGGAGGTTGTAGGCTCTCCCACACTAGAGGCCTTCAAGAGGCAGCTGGACAGCCATCTGTCAGGGATGCTTTAAGATGGATTCCTGCATTGAGCAGGGGGTTGGACTCAATGGCCTTATAGGCCTGCTACTCTTCTATGATCCTATGATCCTGCCTTGTGTTACATCACTGCAGAATTCTCTCTAGCAAGATAAGAGTCACCCATGAGACAATTACCTTGCTAGAGAGAATTCTGCATTCATCGTCTAACAACCCTCTGAAGAAGGCCTTTGAGAGAACACAGGCCGAAACGCTTTGTAATAAAAACTTTTGCATCCTGAGAATTTGTTTCTCCTTTTTTCTGACCTGACATGAATGCTCCCTCGTCTTTGGTTTTGGCTTTCTCTCCAAGGTGTCAGGCAGGACTTTTCCTCGCCCTACCTGGAGCTGCTGAGGATCAAAACTGGGACCTTCCGCATGCAAAGCATGTGGTCAACCACTGAAATATGTTCTTTCCCTAAAAGTAAAGTTCTTGTCTTCACGGTTCCGAATAAAAGGCTGATCAAATAAGAATATGCCTTCCCTTGACTCAGACCCTTGGTCCATATAGGCCAATGTTGCTGACCCTGACTGGTAGCAGCTCTCCAGGGTTTCAGTCAGGAGTTTTCCTGTCCTACCTGGAGATGCCTGGGACCATTTGCATGCAAAGCGGGGACTCTACCATTGATCTATGCCCCCATCCCCCACCCCTGATTTGTCAAGCACCTTTCTAGTGAGTAATTGCTACCCTGAAGCCTATAGTTTTACTCTGGAAGAAAGGAGTTCAAGAATTATTGTTGCAGAGTGGTTATTTTTATTTTTAGTTATTATTTACAATTTTTATATACCGCTCCCCATTCAAAATTTCGGAGCGGTGTACAAGATTAAAATACAATAAAAACAGAATAAAACACCTTAAAATAGATTTTTAAAAGCAAAATGAAAGGCGAACTGTGAACCTTTTTCCTTTGGTTTGGTTTCAAAGCCCACTGGCAAAACCTGAAGGGCAATTTTCTTCTTTTCAAAACTGCAGCTCGTTCTGAGTTGGGGTAGGGCAAAGAATCAAAAACCCAAACTGACAACTCTCTGTACAACCCCCCTCCCCATTCCGTGGCCCCTCTCCACCACCTCCTGGCTCTGCTTTCCTGCAGATGTGATCCTTGAGGGATATGCCAGGGCCGACGAGGTCTTCTGGTGCCAAAACCTCGCTCTGAGTTAATGAAAGGAGCAACGTCACTCGAAATGTAAAGAAAAGCAGAGTGCCGACTAGGCCAAAGTTGAAAGCAACGGAGAAAAGGAGGGGGTGGTTGGTTCCACATGATGCCAAAAAGATTTTAATGTTGTTGTTCTTGCAGAGTACTTGACAAGGTGGGTTTTCCTTCTTTCTTTTTCTTTCTGGGACAAGGCAAAAGGGGGGGGGTGTATTTCTTTCAAGCTCTCAGAACAAACCACAGTCTAGCCTTCTTCATGGAAACTTGAAAACGGGACAGTGACTGGATTGCCTCCCGGAAGGCCCGTACATAGGTCAACTCTAATCTGAGCATAACGCTGGCTCTCTTTTTTCTTTTTCGTTTTCTTTTTCCTAAGGCCAAGCTGCTATGGAGCCTTACACCATTTCTGTTTGCAGATATATTTTTTTCCCAGGCCAAGAGCTGTGGTCAGTTTCCTCACATCAAATGCAAGGCGATCGCCATCTTCCAAAACTGTAACTCAAAGGATTCATTATTTTGTCATTTAACGCCTTTAATAAATGCATCTGGCGGTCGTTCTCCGGGACGGAGATTTACAAATGGTAAAGCAGAGTGTGTGTTTTTTTAATTGTCCTCCGCCCTGCCCCCCGGCCCTCTGTTAACTTATAATTGAAATCAGGAAGCATGTTTGGATGTGTGTTTGCACTCTGTCTGTGTATGTACAAATAACCAATTATGCATTCATTGCAAGAGGAAAAAGTATTTTTCCTCTCTCCCACATGTTGCTATGCCTGCCTGGAAGGAACTTGGGGGTGGAGAGTTCAGTTTATGTCATTAATAAGCATCTGGCTTTTTTCCTTTCCCTCACAAAGGTTTATTGTTAGCAAAATGGACAAAAACAGAAATGTTAGTTTAAATCCAGAAAACACACAGAGATGGGGATGCATTTATATAGCTGAACCTTGAGAGAGGCAGGAGAGACAGAAGAGAGCTTCAGTTATGGGGCAGAATAGGATGAGGATGTAACAGGAGGATGTAAAATTCTGGCAGAAATGAATTATATGGACAGACACAATACAGTTCAAAAATAATTCACCAACACCTGGCCATCACATTCAACCTCATCAAACAACCTACACCATACTATACATACTCACCGGAAACAAACTTGGGAAATGAAGATCATAATATATACTGGGACAGAACAATTCATACGGACAAGACGATGCCTTGCAACCGACCAGACATAACAGTTATAGACAAAAAAAAAGAAAAACACACATGCCTCATTGACATACCAATACCTAATGACAAAAATGTTGTAGAAAAGAAAGAGGAAAAGAGAAAAATATACACCAGTGGCCATGGAAGTTAAAGAATTTTGGTAACAGGAAAACTTCACAATTATTCCGTTAGACACCGGCATCACATAAAAAAAAAAAAAAAAAAACCTATACAGAAAACCTTCAGAGACTAGGCCTACCAACATGCAGAAAGCAGTCATACTTAAAACATGCTCAGTTGTCAGGAAATTCCTGAAGACAGCATGACCTGGCAAAGCCCCGTCATGTCCGTCTAGAAAGACCACCATGAGCGAGAAAAGAGATGATGATCTCATCAGCAGAAGTGGAGGATGGACACGATAACCTTTCATGTCTCACAACTCAATGGCCCCATTCAGACAACACGCTAAACCATGCTGCTTAACCACAAAATGGTTAACGCAATGCATAATGCATTCCATTAACCATTTTGTGGTTAAGCAGCATGGTTTAGCGTGTTGCCTGAATGGGGCCTATGATTCTATCTTGTGTAAGCAATAGGGAGGCTGCTAGCAAAAGGAGAGCCAGTGTAATATAATATATTGTAGAATGGCAACCTTGAACTTAGGAGATGGATTCAAAGCTCTGTTCAGCCTTGATGCTGGCCTACCTGGCAGGGTTGCTGGGGAGATCAAAAGGGAGCAGGACCAAGAATACTTCCCCCTGAACAACTTGGAGGAAGGGTGGAATATAAATGTGGCCAACAGAAAATAAATACCCCCCCCCCCAAAAAAACATGCACTATGCTAAAATGAGATAAGCAATATATATACACCAGTTGTTGGGGAACATGGACAGTTGTGGGTCCCTGGTGGACAGCTGGTTGGCCACTATGTGACCAGAGCGTTGGACTAGATGGACCGTTGGTCTGATCCAACAGGGCTCTTACGTTTTTATGACCCACACAATTATTATCTATATATGTTACTGCAGTGCTGGGAAAGGAGTTCACACATCACTGATGGTAATACACAAAACTGGATGGTCCTAAACACTGAATGGCTCAGATGTTACATAGATGAGTATTATCGAAGGTGAGAACAATTCCTTGCCAAAAGAAATGTGTGGACATGGTACTGCAGCTTCGTTTTAAGTCACATCAGAAGAAGGCTATTACTCAGAATGATAAAAAAAAAATACCGAACTCATTCCATGGATCATTTCCAAAACAGTCGTGTAAACAAAAGAGATAAAATCAGTACACTCGCACATACATTCATGCACACAAATAATTTGTATGAGTATCGTTTCCTTAGGAGCATGGGAAGGCCATGATTTCTTTCTTGTTCCCTTGAAGTACAATTCCCTTCTTTTCTTTTTGAAAACACTTCATTAGCATCACATCAGAGGATCTGGGGATCACATAATACTTCCCTTTGAAGTTGTTCTTATGCACCAGACCACTTCTGACAGTCTAGGCCCTCGACTAGGGCATCATAAGACCACAGCAGTCAGATGATGGATTTGATATTCACCCGAGCTAGCAGGCTGAGAACATATTTCAGAGAAGATAAGTGTTCCTTTTTGCTCTCGGTTCTCTCTCTGGAAGGGGCGGAAAGACCAGAGTTTCTGCTGGGCTTGGTTCCCAAACATTCATACTTGGAAAGAATTCATGAAAGTTCGGTCTTTTTAAGTTCTGCCCTTAAACATCACCACCATCATCATCTATCAGAGAGGAGAAATAGAAATGACCCCCATGCTTTGGGCTGGAGGTTTCTTCAGTGAAGTTTTAAAATCTCTTCATTGGCTGCCAATTAGTTTCCAAGCAAAGTATAAAGTGTTGGTTATAACTTTTAAAGCCCTACATGGTTTGGGTCCAGGCTACCTTCAGGATCGCCTTCTCCCATACAATCTGCCCCGCACACTCAGGTCCTCTGCGAAGAATCTACTTCAGCTAGCAAAAACTAGATTAACAACTGTTACCCAGAGGACCTTCTCTTCTGCTGCCCGCAGATTGTGGAATGGCCTGCCGGAGGAGACTCGTCAACTTAACAGTCTACTAGCATTCAAGAAAGCTATAAAGACTGATCTCTTCTGGCAGACCTATCCAGTGGAATTTTAAGATGTTTTAAAAATGTTTTTAGGATGTTTTTTAGGATGTTTTTAACAATGTATATTATGTTTTAATTGAGTATTATGTATTTTATTATTTATTGTTGTTCCCCACGTCGATCAAAGTGGAGAGGCGGGCAAGAAATAAATTATTGTTGTTGTTGTTGTTGTTGTTGTTGTTGTTATTTTAATGTCATGCAGCCCCAGCTAAAGATGTATGAATCTGGTCTAGGGGATTCTGTTGTGGGGAAATCCACCCCTCTTGAGATGGATGTCCCCAAAGCCCCTAGCGTGGCTTGCAGATTTTAGTGCGATTTTTCTCTCTGTAAAAATGGCAATATATACAAATTGCTGTCTCGTGTCTTGGGCAAATTACAGGGCCATAATTAGCCTATTTTACACATCTTGTAGCCGTACTTAATTATGCATAAATTGCAGCCGCTGCAGATTCCACAGATCAGATTCTCAGGGATCCAATGTCATTGTGGTCCATCGAAGAGTTCACCATCAACCCTAAGCCCAGCTCAGGCAAAATCATGACCTGCCCCACTCAGGCTGTTCCTCAGGTTCACACACTCCCTTATACACACACACACACACACTGGCCTGCTTCACGTGTTACGATATGCCAGAATTCCAGGGCAGGAGGATAGGAAGCTTATACTTAGTCAAGCTATGAGTCCATCTAGGCCAGTATTGTTGACACTGACTGGCAGCCATGGCTCCCCAGGTTTTCAGGCAGGAGTCTTTCCAACCCTACCTGGAGATGCTGGGGTGCGAACTTGGGGCCTTCTGCTCCACCACTGAGACATAGCTCTTTTGTTTACGAGCAGGCTTTTTGTGGCAGGCAAACTCTCCTGCTCACGCACTCAAATTCCCTCCCTCAGTTCCTGATTCATGATAACTGGAATTTGTTGTGATGTCAGAAACTATGGATACTTGTAAAACACAGGGTTGCCTCCAAACCAGAAATGGAGACCCGACATAAACTGTGGTTTCAAACTCCTGCTTGGAAACAGACTACATTTTGCCGTAACAATTGTTTGCCTGTTTATGTGAGAAATGCTGATTACTGTGAACAGGAAGTACGATTCTCTAGAGGGGAATTTCTTCTAGGGAAGCCCTCCAAGGGGTTTATGTCTCAAGAGACATGCATAGGGCGGTGCAGGTACAGTGCGATCCTATGCATGTCTACCCAGCAATAATTTTATTTATTTATTTATTTATTTATTTATTTATTTATTTATTTATTTAAAACATTTTCCCCCGCCCTATATCAATAAGATCTCAGGGTGGCGTACAAATAAGCCTCATTTAGTTCAATGTGACTTTCCCCTGTCCTGGTACATGTATATAAGACTACAGACTGAGGCCTCATCTACATCAAGCTCTATGTTTCACTATGAAAGTGGTATGAAAGCAGTGTATAAGATGCAGGACCCACACTACTGCTTTATTATTATTATTATTATTATTATTATTATTATTATTATTATTTACATTTGTATACCACCCCATAGCCGAGGCTCTCTGGGTGGTTTACATAGGATAAAAACACTTAAAAACGATATACAAAAATTTAAAATCACAAGAACGTACAATTTAAAAAACCACAAAAACATACAAAAACAATCCCAGGCTAATTACATATTGCTAAATGCCTGGGACAAGAGAGAAGTCTTGACCTGGTGCTGAAAAGATAACAATGTCGGCGCCAGGCAGGCCTCGTCTCAATAGTGGTATTGAGGTGCACTGACAACTGTTGGGGCCCATTGACACAGACCATATACTGCTTTCATACCGCTATATCCTGCTTGGTGTGGCTCCTGCCTTTTACATACCGCTTTCATTGGGAAATATCCTGCTTGGTGTAGATGAGGCCTCAGAGAATAACAGCCCTCTTGAACTCAGTGAGACTTACTGCTGAGTGGACATGTCTAGTATTGCATTATTATTATTATTATTGTTGTTGTTGTTATTGTTATTATTATTCACCACCCCATAGCTGAAGCTTTCTGGGCAGTTTACAAAGATTATAACACTCAACATTTAAAATCAATATATTAAATTTAAAACCAGAAAAGCACAAAATTTAAAAACCAGAAAAGCCTCTTAGGATGCCATCCTCTCTGGATTCCCATCAGCCTCAAACTCGCAGTCTGATGGGCTTCCTATGCTCAGCAGGAGGAGTGCGGAGGCCATGTTGACCTCCTCTCTTCTCCTGCTCTGCATTTTTGCTAGATGGGCTTTTTTTGCCCATCTAACCAGGGGTCTGTGGAAGGGGAGGGAAAGAGGCTGGGGAGGGCTGAAGATAGCCTGGAGCCCAGCTCGCCCATTCCCCTCCTCTCCCCGCCCACAGAACTGTCTCCTTCCCCCCCCCCCAAGGTTGCTTTTGCAACCTCGTAGAAGCAGCCGGTGTGCTCCTCTCCAGCTGTAGAGGCAGCCAGTGTGCTTTGACAGCCAACTGTGAAGGGGGAGTCTGGACTCCTGGGTCCGAGGTGAGAGCCCCATCGCCAACCTCTGATCCAGGAATCCGAACTAGGGCCCATAGGATTGCTCTCCCCAGCTCACGCTACGTCACACTTGCTCAGTGTAGGAAAATAACAGCCATCCTTCATATATTTTCTATAAGGTTTGCTGCAGAACCCTTTGTATGTTTACTTTGCGGTAATTCCCAGCACATCCAAAGCACATATCGTAGGACTGCAGTCTCTTTGCCTTGCCTTTGTTCACAGCCGAGCTCTGTTGCAACGTTAACCCAGTATCACCACAGCAATTCATACCTTTTGTTACTGATACTGACTCTGATAAGGCAGAAAACAGCAGCTGTTAAGGCACTAGGAAATGCATTCTGTAGAATAGCAAACAAATGTTTTAATTGATTAGCAGTTGGAACTAAAGGGAGAATGCCTTTTACATCTCCTCTCTCTCTCTCTCTCATCCACTTTTTTTGAAGAACTTTTTTTAAAACAAAAAACAGGAAAAGAAGAGCAAGCGTCTGCTGTGCTATTTCACCACTTCAAAAGATAAGCAGATCTCTTTGGCAGGCAAATGCACCCCCCTCCCCGGTTCCTAGACAGTTGCAATGGTCATGCTGAATATTATGTCTGATTATGAATGTTTTAGCAGTTTGGACACTTTTCAGGGCCAGATCAGGAGATGAAATCCCAACTTGAAATATAAAGCAAACTAACTGGAGGTTTCTTGCAAGGTAGGTGCTGTAGCTCAGAGGTTTAAGGCACAATCCTGTGCATGTTTAGACAGAAAAAAAGTCCTACAGTTCCCAGCATTTCCGAACCAGCCATGTTTGGAATCTCGGTCTTGCTTCTTTTGCCTTCAGCCCTGCCCTGGAATGCGGCACACAGGAGCGTCGTCAAAGTGGAAATTGCTCCTCAGGCTGAAAGTGTTTTGACACTCCAGATCAATGGCAATCAGTCTTTGGGAGCATGTATCCTGTTTAGGAGTCAACTGCATTTCTCAGTGAGGTATAACAAAAGCCATCTGCAAACGCCAGACATAGATGTGCCAAAATAATAATAATAATACAAAAGCCCATGTAAAATCTATCTGCAAACAACAACAACCCTACAAATGAAACATCTGCTTGGCTTGGGTGGACGTCCATCCATGACACTGAGAAGGAGCTTCTTGGTTTGCTGTCATCAGGTGCAGAAATCTAATTAGTAACTAAGGAAGCAGGGAGATCCTGTTTGCCTTCTCCTCATCAGTTTAGACATATGCTGTCTCTAGAAGTTGTCAGTTACAGGTATTTAAATCCTACTGAATTGTATGGTTTGACTGTCCCTGATATAAAATGTGAACAGTGCTTCTGAATTTATTACTTTTATTCCTGCAGATTAGAAATCCTTTCCACCATTTTGGACATAGAGTCCAACATTTCTCTTCAGAAAGGTAACGATTACCATTCCTTTCTTAAGATTTGCTTACCATTTTTATAAAGGGTAAAACCCATAGGAATTATAGCGGAGCGACGTCCATTTATTTGTCTGTATTTCAGCAAACAGTCTACCACGGGGGTTAGAACCTGCAGCCAACATGCCAAGCTTATATGTTTATGTCATGGTGAATGCTTAACTTTTGAAAATTGAAAACGTGTATTACTGACAAAGGTGGAAACGGTGCATACAATCCGGAGTCATCGTTTAATATTACGTTTATACGTTTTCCCTTGCTTGTATTCTTTCATGTTTATGACATGTTTCTGTCCTTGTTAATCACCCGTAACTTTGCTATATGTTTATTAAATGTTTGCTAAATGTCCATTGACATTTATTATATGACTGCTGGCTTGGATAAATCGTGTTGAGGCTTTTGGTATATGCACAACACTTTGGGCTCCCTATATATTGTGCACTCAACTTCAGGAGTGTTGGTGGATCTTTTCCCTTTCTTTTCAAAATCTAATTAGTAACTAAGGAAGCAAGAAGATCCTGTTTGGGGAAGGAGCATGCAGAAAACAAAATCAGGGTGTGGGTGGAAAGGAGACCGACGGCACAGATTTTTCCTGGACTCGTGGGGTTGCGTCAGGATAAGTGTGTTGTGAACGGCACCTCCTTCCTTTGTAGCTCAGCCGGGCTTTCCTTCCCATGGTCGAACACAGTTTAAACAAACACAACATCTGTTGGAAATGCAGGTTGTGATCAGGCAATGAGAAACGCAAGCCCCCACCCCCAAGGCCCCATTGGGAAGACTGGGATATCAATGCAATAATAAATAACACATTAATAAAATAAATAAATAAACGTGTAGAACAGAACCACAGATGTACATCCTAGGGATCTCGGTGAAATCTGCAATGGGATCAAATGAGTTTGGATTCCTAAGAATCCGACGCACAGATTCTGCAGGGGACTGGGCTTTCCTGAGTCACACGGATTCTGTGGACTTGCAGACTATTTGTTTTTTTACAAAAAAATTCCAAAAATTTATTTAAATTTAGTCAAAGAAAAATATGTTAATTAAAAAAACAAAAAACAAAAACAACCCCCTGGCCAAAAAAGTGCACCTCCCACCTACTAAAGCATGAAAAAGCACATGGGGGATTTGTGCATTTAAGGAAAGGGGGTTGCACATTTTTGCATGAATTTTCACAAATTTAGTTATTTATTTGTCATATTCTTTTGTATTCTTTATTAATGGTGTGCTTCTTTTAATGATGCACTGGTTTTAAACATTTGAATTAGTTGTATCCAGGTCCGGGCCTGATTCAAAGTGCTGGTATTAACATTTAAAGCCCTAAATGGCTTGGGGCCAGGCTATCTGAAGGAATGCCTCCTCCCATATGTACCTGCCCGGACCCTAAGGTCATCCTCAGGGGCCCTTCTCCACGAGCCCCTGCCAAAGGAAGTGAGGCAGGTGGCTACCTGGAGGAGGGCCTTCTCTGCTGTGGCACCCTGGCTGTGGAATGAGCTCCCTAAGGAGGTTCACTTGGCACCTACATTATATGCCTTTAGACACCAGGTGAAGACCTTTTTATTCTCCCAGCATTTTAACAGTCTATAAATAAATTTTAACTTGGTGTTTTAAATTTGTAATTTTGCATTGCTGCTGTTTTTATCTGGTTGAGTTTTTATATTGTATTTTATATTATGGTTTTATACTGTTGTTTTATACTTTGAATGTTTTTAATTTTTGTGAACTGCCCAGAGAGCTCCGGCTATTGGGCAGTATAGAAATGTAATTAACAATAAATAAATAAATAAATAAATAAATAAATGGTATTTTTATTTGTGTTGTACCCCACCTCAATCCAGAGGAAGAGGCGGGTAACAAATAAATTATTATTATTATTATTATTATTATTATTATTATTATTATTATTATTATTATTATCCTGCCTTTTGCCCAGTGCTGGGCCTCAAGGCAGCATTACAAAATTTGAAACATATACATTTAAAATCTATGAATAGAAATATACAAAAGTTAAAGCTGAAGTGAAGTTAAAAATACATTAAATATGCTCCAAATATTAAACATTTAAACATTTAAAATACATGACAATTTTAAAAGTCCTTGGCATTGATGGAGGTCAAGATTATTTGCCAAAGGTCTGCTAGAACAAGAATGTTTTCGCCTGCCTTCAAATTTTTGCACAAATTCAGGAAATCGGGAAAAATCTGATTCCACCAATGAGCAGACGACAGAACCAAAGGGACCTGTTGTTGTTTATTCGTTCAGTTGCTTCCGACTCTTCATGACTTCATGGACCAGCCCATGCCAGAGCTTTCTGTCGGCCGTTGCCACCCCTAGCTCCCCCAAGGTCAAGTCCGTCACCTCCAGAATATCATCCATCCATCTTGCCCTTGGTCGACCCCTCTTCCTTTTGCCTTCCACTTTCCCTAGCATCAGCCTCTTCTCCAGGGTACTATTCTGTCTTCTCCTTATGTGGCCAAAGTACTTCAGTTTTGCCTTTAATACCATTCCCTCAAGTGAGCAGTCTGGCTTTATTTCCTGGAGTATGGACTGGTTTGATCTTCTTGCAGTCCAAGGCACTCTCAGAATTTTCCTCCAACACCACAGTTCAAAAGCATCTCTCTTCCTTCGCTCAGCTTTCCTTATGGTCCAGCTCTCGCAGCCATAGGTTACTATGGGGAATACCATTGCTTTAACTATGCGGACTTTTGTTGTCAGTGTGGTGTCTCTGCTCTTAACTATTTTATCAAGATTTGTCATTGCTCTCCTCCCAAGAAGTAAACGTCTTCAATCTGCAAAATGCAGATGGAACAGATTTTACAACATCTGTACATCCCTAGTGCTGTGTGTGTGTGTTGGCAGAGATGCAATGGCGTGAATTCAGGGGACACCTGAATAGGGCTGAAGTCCACGTGGAGATGTAAATAAATGCAATAACAAATAAAATAAAAATCATGAAAATATAAATAAAAATATAGAGCGGCACCCCCTCCACAGATGTGCCTCTCCATGCATGAATTGTGTGTGTGTGTGCTGCAAAGATGCAATGGTGTGAATTCAGGAAAAAACCTGAATATGGCTCAAGTCCATGTGGAGATGTAAATAAATACAGTAATAAATAAAAGAAAATAAAAATCACAAATAAATAATTAAAAAATGTAGGGCAGTGCTCCTTCCACAGATGCGCCTCCCCTTGCATGGATAGTGTGCTTGTGTGTGTGTTGGGGTCCATGTGTGCTGCAAAGATGCAATGGTGTGTTTCCAGAAGCAGGCTAAAACCTTTCTGTTCCAGCTGGCCTTTGGGGGGTAATTTGGACCTCTGTTAATGCGTTGTTTATATATTGGATTTTTTAAAAAAGTCATATTTTAATTATTTAAAAATGTTTAAATGTTTTTTTATCTTAATTTTAGAATTTCTGTAAACCGCCCAGAGAGCCCTGGCTATGGGAGCGGTATATAAGTGCAATAAATACATTTTTTTAAAAAAAATATTGTAGCGTGTTTAGTTATTTTTTTTTAAAAAAATGTATATCTCTATCTGTTTTGACTGTGCATGTTTTAATTTGTAAAGCTGCCTTGAGTCTCAGTATTGGGGGAAAAGGTGGGATGATGATGATGATGATGATGATGGTGTGAATTCAGGGAACACCTGAATAGGGCACAAAACCATGTGGAGATGTGCACCCACGGTGCTGATCCCCATGTAAATCCAAATGGGAAACCACAAGTCTGAATCCCTGTATACACACACACACACACACACACACACACACACACACACCTGCCACATTCTTTTCTTTCCCTGTAAGCCCAGAACATCACATCCTCCCTGGAAAAATGTAAATATCCTTGGAATGGGGATTGCCCTGACTCCCTAGTGCTTTTTTATTTAGGACCATTACATTTACAGAACTTAAAGGAAGGAAGGAATGATGCCCTCCCCTCCACCCTGTTGCCTCCGTCTATCCACCATCTGGAAAACATTGTTCCAATTAAGGAAATGAGAAGTAAGTCCCAGCAAAGGCCAGGCCATTTGGACATGGGGGTTGTGTTTGTTTGGCCACTCTGAATCTCTATCTCGTCGCCTGAGCAACAGTCAGGGCTTAGAAAAGAAGAGCCACTTTACTGGGGAGCGTCAAAAGAAAATACAGCGTTATGTTTGCTCAGTTGACATTCTCTGATGACCACAAGCAGCTTGGTGGTGGTGGAGGTCATGTTTGGGAGTTTTGAACCCATGGCCAGGCTGGGTTCATTTGTCACACCATTGATATGTTGCTAACACACCAGCTGACGTAAGAATGTAAGAAGAGCCCTGCTGGGTCAGACCAAGGGTCCGTCTAGTCCAGCACTCTGTTCACACAGTGGCCAACCAGCCATCGGCCAGGGATGAACAAGCAGGACATGGTGCAACAGCACCCTCCCACCCATGTTCCCCAGCAACTGGTGTGTATTGGAGGTAGCACATAGCCATTCAGGGCTAGTAGCCCTTGATAGCCTTCTCCTCCGGGAATTTATCCAATTCCCGGAGGAGATAAATTGGCCATCATGATGTCTTGTGGCCAATCGGATAAATTTGCCATCAAGATGTCTTGTGGTTGCCAATTCCATACTTTATTCCTCATATTGAGGCAGTAGCTAAATCTTGTCGATTTTTCCTGTATAATATTGCCAGGATTCGATCATTTTTGTCTGTCTCTTCTGCCAAGACGCTTGTTCATGCACTGGTTATTTCACAGTTGGACTACTGCAACCTTCTTCTCTCTGGCCTTCCTTCTTCTCACATCAGTCCGTTGGTTTCTGTTCACCACTCTGCCGCAAAGATCATCTTCTTAGCTCGCCGCTCCGACCATGTTACTCCGCTTCTGAAATCTCTTCATTGGCTTCCAATTCACTTCAGAATCCAATATAAACTTCTCCTGTTAACCTTCCTATCTCTCCTCTCTCATCTCACACTATTGCCCCGCTCGTGCTCTTCGCTCCTCTGATGCCATGTTTCTCGCCTGCCCAAGGGCCTCTACTTCCCTTGCTCGGCTTTGTCCATTTTCGTCTGCTGCCCCTTACGCCTGGAACGCTCTTCCAGAACATTTGAGAACTACAAGTTCAACCACAGCTTTTAAAGCTCAACTAAAAACTTTTCTTTTTCCTAAAGCTTTTAAAACTTGATGTTGTGCAGACTTCTACTGTTACTTTCTACTGTTAGTTTTTCCCTACCCTGTGCCTGCTTACCCTACCCTGTACCTGTTTGCATTCTCTTCCCCTCCTTATTGTTTTACTATGATTTTATTAGATTGTAAGCCTATGCGGCAGGGTCTTGCTATTTACTGTTTTACTCTGTACAGCACCATGTACATTGATGGTGCTATATAAATAAATAAATAATAATAACAATAATAATAATAATAATAATAATAATAATAACTATGTGGTGTGTGAATTTATTTATTTATTTATTTATTTATTACATTTTTGTACTGTCCAATAGCCGAAGCTCTCTGGGCTGTTCACAAAAATCAAAATCATAATAAAACAACCAACAGGTTAAAAGCACAAATACAAAATACAGTATCAAAAGCACAACCAGGATAAAACCAGGCAGCAAAATTGATATAAGATTAAAATACAGAGTTGGAACAGTAAAATTTAAATTTAAGTTAAAATTCAGTGTTAAAATACTGAGAGAATAAAAAGGTCTTCAGCTGGCGACGAAAAGAGTACAGTGTAGGCAGTAACAGTGTAGTTGTTTTATTTATTCATTACATATTTATACCACCCAACAGCCAAGGGTCCCTTTTACTTCCTTTTATCTGTCCTGAATCTCCCATCAATCAGCTTTGTGGGATGGCCCCAGGTTCTAGTATTTTGAGAGGGGGGGGGAATGTCTCCCTAGCCACATTCTCCACAAATGCGTAATGTTGTACACCTCAACAGCACCCTCCTGGCCATGATCCCCAGCAATTGGAGTGCAGAGGGTCACTGCCTCTCTGATACTGGATGTAGCACATAGCTAAATCACCACAGATTCATTTTCACTGCGACTTGCGGTCTGTTAAAGACTATAACAAACAATGAAGCATAGTTTTACTGGGGGGATTGTTTCCCCGAGACAGAAACAGCTCTAATGAGGGTATTGCCTGATATGGCGTTGAGTCCGAAGAAGCTGGAACAGCGAAAACGGGAAGTTTAATTTCAAATTCCTGTCATTCAATGCATTGACAACACTGATAAGAATAGAAAATGAGAAGAAACCCTATTTCTGTACATATATTATTCTGATGGTATTGTCTCAGGGGCTAAATGTTATAAAAGTCTGTAATATTGTTGGACTGTATTAGATTTGTATTCGTGCATGTATGATATATATTATTGGTTATTATAGTACCCAACATTGTGATTGTTAACCACTTTGAGACACGTCAGTTGGTTTTATATATCCTTATAAATTGTAAATAAATGGGTTATTTGATCATTATCACCTTTTATTGGTGTTTGGAGTAGTTGTGTGCCTTTTTGGCACTTTATATAGTACTACTTAATAATTGCTGCCTTCCATTACTTGTGTAGCACATAGCTAAATCACCACAGATTCATTTTTCCACCTCATTCTTCGTAGGTCAACCAGAAGAGAAGAGGCCTTGGCTCTTTGGCGCAGACCCTGCCATCGATACAGAAGGTCTCAGATTCAGCCTCTGGCATTTCCAGGTCAGGATGTAAAAACTCCTGCCTAAAACTCTGGAGGGCCACTGCCAGGCATAGGAACATGCTGTGGCATAGTGGTTAGAGTATTTGACAGGGAGTCGGGAGATCCGGGTTATAGTCCCCACGTGGCCACGAAGATCCCTGGATGATTTTGGGCCAGTCACCTAACCTACCTCACAGGGTTGTCATGTGATGGACCGTGTAAACCGCCCAGGGTTCCTTGCAAGAGCAGAAAAGGTAGGGTATAAATTTGAATTACTAGCAATTTGTGCAAATGATAGCCAAATGTGCGCAAATTTTGGCCGAATTTGCACAAAGGACCTCTGAAATGTGCAGGAATTGATCAGAAATTCATGCTAAACATGTGGGATGGGAGAGAATGTGGGGAGGGGGGAAGGTCCCGCAGTTCGGGGGAAAGCCTGCAGCTCAGCTTACAAATGTAAAGTGAGTCGTACACACTGAGGAACACTGCTGAGTCAAAAAAGCACCGGATTTCCTAGTGACGGACACCATTAGTTCAAATGTGGTTGGAAGCCCAAACCCATCATTATCCAAGGAAACCTGCCAAGAATAGGAAATACAGGACAAAGGAATGGTTGGCAGCTGTGGACCATTGTGTTCTTTTATTTTAACGACACGTCAATTTTTGTAGGCTATTACTACAAAGATGACTTACGGAAAGAACAGAATAAGCAAAACCATTACTTTTCTTTAACATCGACTGACGGGACCCCCAAAATGGTGTTCTATTCCTTTGCCTTGATTGATGGGACTAGTTGTCATTTTTTAATCCAAGAATTTGGAAGTGGACAATTGCTAAGGTGCATGCTGCCATCTTGTGACCAACGGCAGCAAATGTGTTACAAGAATTTAGTGGGTGACTTTCCAACATTCAGTAGGGCTGTGCTTTGGATTCAGGCAAAGCCCAGCCTGAATGGGGTTGACTTGGACAGATCCTGGTGCTGTCCGAATCGAAGTGGGACTCCTCCGAAGCAGACCAAATCTAAACACTCCTGAAGATTTGGGTTTCAGAGGGACACAGGGACAGAAGTAGTGTGTCTCCAAGCTCCTCATATAAACACAACATGAGGGCGGGGAGAGGAGGAGGTATATTTTTGTGATTGGCAGTTCTATTGTCTAATCACAGTGAATGGTTTTACCAGGACTCTCCAATCTGTGTGTTTTGGGGGAGGGATGTTGAAGTGAGCAGAGGAGGCTGGTGGCTCTGATGTCAGTGGGGTGGTGTATCTATTCTGGGTTTCAATAAGATCCAGTTAGAACTTTAAAGGAGCTGTCCAAGGTGCTGCAGAACTCCTTTAGAGTTCTGACTGAAACCTGGTGCAGCTGTAGCACCCCAGTGACATCGGTGCCACCAGCTTCGTCTAGAAGTAATGGGTTAGAGAACAGACCCAGTGTTCAGAGCACTTTGCGCTCTCTCGCTCTCTCGCTCTCTCCTAGGAGCAAGAATGTTAAAAGAGGTGTAGAGGAGTCTGTTGGATCTGGGTGGTGGTGGTGGTGTAATAATGGGAGCTTTCTTGGAAAATGCTGGATGTTTGAGTCCTTCTGCCTTTGCCACTGTATACTCCACATCCATCACCCACCCCTGTCCTATTGAACTTCCTATGACTTTGGTGCCAATCAAGCAGAAAATGAGCAAACAAAAAGTCTTTAAACAGTTTTTCATTTATCGTAACTTCCAGCTCCTACACCCATCTTTCATGCATTTTGCAGTTTTCTTGCTCAGGGACACTACTATGACATACGCAGTTTTCACACACACATGGGGGGGGGGGAGAAAGGAGATCACTTCCTCCTCCCCCCCAAATACTCCAACTTGAACACTCCCTTTCTACAAAAATGCTGCACCTGTCCTCCTGAAAGTGTTCATTTCTCTTCATTAATTAAATGATTTCATTTGTACCCCACCTTTCTGGCAAGAAGGAAAGGAGAGATAGAGTTGGGTGTCATCAATATATGGAGGACACCAAACCGCAAAACTTTGGACAATCTTTCCCAGGAGTTTCATGTATAAGGCAAATAGCATGGGGGATAAAATGGAACACTGAAGGATGCCACAGGCCAACGGCTACAGTGTCGAACAGGAAACCTCAACACCACCTTCTGAAATTGCCCCTCCAAGAAGGATGGGAGCCACCATATAACAAAGCCTCCGAGTCCCACCCCGACAGATGCTTCGGAAGGATATCATGATAGCCACCAAGAGGTCCAGCAAAACCAACAGAGACGTGCTCCCCCAGTCCAGTTCTTGGCATAGATCATCCACTAAGGTGGCCAAAGCACTCTTTGTCCCATAACCAGGCCTGAAGCCAGATTGAAATGGATCTAGATAATCCACATTATCCAGAAGTCCCTGGAACTGAGAAGCCAGCACACACATCATCCAACACTTTGTCCAAGAATGGAATATTAGAGGTCGGCCAGAAATTATCCATTACACTGGGGTTCAGGCAGGTTTCTCTTTTAAACAACTATCTTCCCCTCCCCTCCTCTTTTAGGCAAGATGGGACCACACCTTGCTGTAAAGAGGCATTCACCACTAGCCTCACCCACTCAGCCAGCCGTCCCTCCCTCCCTGGCTGCTTTGATAAGCCAGGAAGGGCAGGAGTCCTACACACAAGTGGTAGGCCTCACTTCCTCAAGGATCCTATCCATATAGGGTTATATAAATGGGAAAGTATCCATTGTAACTGGACAAGCAGGGGCCAAACTCACATCCACTAGATCTGTGTCAACTATGGCACCCAAGTTGGCATGAATAGCTGCAAAGTGTCAGGGACATTGGTCACAGCGGGTTACTGAGTGATCCGCCTCCTCTTCTTGTGGGTTGGAGCATAATAGGTTGATGCCCCACTCGTTTCATTGCCTGCTGCACTCTGGAAAATGAGGGGGCTCATTTGACTCCACTCCATGGAGAAGACATTCAGGAGCGATGGTGTCAACCAACTGGGTCATTTCCCCTTTCTAAAGGTCAACCAGGCTTCAACAGAATAGCCTGTCCAGGTGACAGGAAAATCCCCAAGAGTCATCAGAAAACTGTCTGGATCCATCACTCTCCTGGGGAAATCCATCTTCATCAGCCCCCTGCTGTATCTCATTCTTAGACCAATTACCCACAAAAAAAAATAAAACACAAAACACAACCATGGGATAAGAGTAGGGGTGTGCACGGACCCCCCGCTCCGCTTCACTTGCAGATCCGCCATTTTCGGGATCGGGCCGCTCCGCCCCGCCCCCGCTCCGCCCACTTCCGCTCCGCTCCGCTCGGAGCTCCGGATCCGGAGCTCCGTTTCCCCCCCCCCATAGGCTTGCATCGAAAGCTAAAAAATTATACAACTTTTTTTCTGTTCAAGTTAGAAACCTCACGTTTGGCACCATGACACCTCATGGGGGTATATACACGCACGCCAAGTTTCAAAGCAATCCCATCATCCCCTGATTTTTGGGGAATTTTTGAAAATCAGGCACCCCATTCACACCCCTTTCCATAGCTCCATCAATTTGCACGTTAGAAACCTCAAACTCGCCACCATGAAAGCTTATCCAGGGATACATAAGCACGCCCAGACTCAAGGCAGTCCCATCATCCCCTGATTTTTGGGGAATTTATGAAAATCCAACACCCCTTTCCATAGCTCCGTCAATTTTGCACGTTAAAAAAAACCTCAAACTCACCACCATGAAAGCTTATCCAGGGATACATACGCACGCCGAGACTCAAGGCAGTCCCATCATCCCCTGTTTTTTGGCGGGGCTTAAACCTGCAAAATTTGGAACTTCCAAAACTCCAAGTGAGCGCAGGAAGGACTTCTCCCCTGAGTCAAAGCCACACACACACAACATCCCTGCGAGGTGGGCAAGGGAGGAGGGAGGGAAGGCAGGCAGGCATGCAGCTGGCATTTCTGGGGGCATAAGGAAGTGAGCCAAGGATAAGCCAGTAATGCATATAAAATGGAATAAATCAATCAATAAACAAAGGAGGGGTGGAATTAAAAGCAGCAGTGTTGCTGAATAAACAGCAAGAAGAACTTTTTTAAAAAGGCTATATCTGTCTTTTACCAGCAATAGGGGGACGTGCCCGGGGGAGGGGGAAGCAGCTGCCAGTTCAACTCAAGACAGCCACCAACAGCTCTGAGATTAAGAAGTAAACGCTCACTTCAACTCATAACAGGCATCGCTCCACCACTAAAAAGTGAACATTCACTTCAACTCATGATAGGCATTGCTCCACCGTTTTACTCTCTTTGGAAGGCTCTAATGGCCTTCCAGTGCAGGAGAGAGTGGGGGCACGTCCACAATGAGATGCCCTAGGGGAGCTCATCCCCTTGCACCACATCTTTTCAGTTGTTCCCCAAAGTTAGGGTGGGGAGCAGTGCTGTGTTTCTATCTCTTATTCTTGGCTTAGTATATGATTTCAGGTTGTGTTTGTGCATTTGGTGGGGCTACTGTGTTAAAAAACACGGGGAAAAGCCTGTTCAGATGAAGAAAGAGAAGTTTCCCAGAATCCCAAGTTATCTGTTTTGCCTATGCCCTCCTCTAACTTTGGGATCATCATGACCGGGAGCTGACTCTGCCCCTCAGCCCTTTGAAAAAGGTATTTTTCCCGCCGATTTTTTTAAAACTTCTGGCGCGCGACCCGTACGACGCAGAAAGTTGAGAGTAGTCTCAAAATGACCCCCATCCACGACTCTCTGTGCACAAGAATTTTCAGAATGATAGCTTAACCCCCCCCCCAGTTATCCCCGATTCTTTCCCTCAATGCAATCCTATGGGCGAAAAGCCGAAAACGCCGTTTGAGCCGCGCGGTTGACCCGATTTTCAAAAAATATAGCACGCGACCCACACGACGCAGAGAGGTGAGAGTGGTCTCAAAATGACCCCCATCCACGACTCTCTGAGCCCAAGAATTTCCAGAACAATAGCTTCAAAAACAACCTAGTTATGCGCAATTATTTGCCGCAATGCAATCCTATGGCGAAATGTTTTCAAGATGGCGACCGGAGCGCTCCGCCTGAACTAGGAGCTCTGAAAAATGGTCGCTTCTCTTCGCCTTGCTTCTAGGGGTCCGCGGTCCGCTCCTACTCCGCCTCTGGGTAAGGCGGAGCAGGCCAATCCGCTACTGCTTCTACGCTCCTAATCGGAGCGGATCACACCCCTAGATAAGAGTATCCTTGTTTGGAAACTCTCAAACCGTAAAGTCTACTCTTGCACAATGGTCCCTCAACCTATTTACCTGAAACTTGGCAAACTTGGTCACTTCAGATGTCACAATTATTCCTGCAAATTTCATCCAGTTTTGCCAAGAAATGAAATATGTATCATCACTTTTCTTTTTTCAACACAATATAAAGGCATATAGCTAAAAACACACACACCACCCCTCTATTTTTCTGCAGCGGAACAGTCTGGGAAGACAGCAAAGGTTCAGAGACCACTCTTCGGTGGAGACTGTGGTGACCATTCTTCAACTTTTGGGATTTGGTGGAGTTTTAATTTGAAGACAAAAGAGTTCAGCATATATTTCTGGATGTTAAATTGTTTTGACCATTCTTAAGCTTGTGTAGTGAAGTTGGAATGAACATCCAGGTTTGTAAATGAAGTGAAACACAAACACAGAGGCACAGTTCGTTGTTTATGGCATTAATTCTTTTTCCGTTAGTTTAGCATACAGGAGGTACGGAACTGCACACCGACGTCTGATGCAACTGCTGCCCAGTCTCTGTTTTACCCATGTGCACTTGCGGGCCTGCTCTCTGACCACACTTCCGTGGTTTCCTAAAACACTAGCTGTTTCTCCAGGTTATTTCATGTAACAGAATAATTTCTCAGTAGGGCAATAGCAACAGGGTGTGGTGTTTAAACAGTATTTTTCTCTGTTGCCAACCATATAAAAGTGTAAGGATCAGATTTCTGAGGAAGTGGAAGGAGTTACTTATGCTGGCTTTCTCATCACATAGACAAACAAGTTACACTCTAGAGTGGTATTATAAGCAAATCTAAGGAGAGAAAGAATCATTCAGTTTGCTAAACATATCCTGCAACACTCAAGTTGTCAAGTAAGATTTGTAGCCCAATCTCATGCCTGTTTACTTCGAAGTAGGTCCTACTGTGCCCAAAAGGGCTTACTCCCAGGTAGGCATGCATAGGATTGCATCAGTAGCCTGCAATCCAATATCCATTTACCCTCAAGTAAGCCCCATTGAAGTCAGTGGGGCTTGTTCCAAGTAAACAGGCATAAGATTGGGCTATGGATATATAGGATTGCACTACGACGTCAGTACACAATAGTTTACCCACTATCCCTAACAAATATGTATAATAATGATAGAAATTGCTCAAAGCAAGGCAGATGTCTTACAGATAAAACAAATACAGTGACTGGGTTCACAGAACATGATAACCCACACTCAAGGTTGTCGTTGAACTGTGATTTGTTGCTGAACCGAGAGTTATTGTGTTGTCTGAATCTAGCTGTGCTAACAATCATGGTTAACCATGAACTACCCACAGTTCACAACTGAACAACAAACCATGGGTTGTCTTCATGGGTTGTTCATGGTTAACAAACCATGGCTTGTTAGCCCAGGTGGGTTCAGATAATGCAACAACTCATGATTCAACAACAACCAATGGTTCAATGACAACCTATTCTCATAAAAACATAAGAAGAGCCATGCTGGATCAGACCAAGGGTCCATCTAGTCATAGAATCATAGAATAGCAGAGTTGGAAGGGGCCTACAAGGCAATCAAGTCCAACCCCCTGCTCGATGCAGGAATCCATCATAAAGCATCCCTGACAGATGGTTGTCCAGCTGCCTCTTGAAGGCCTCTAGTGTGGGAGAGCCCACCACCTCCCTAGGTAACTGATTCCATTGTCGTACTACTCCAACAGTCAGGAAGTTTTTCCCAATGTCCAGCCAGAATCTGGCTTCCTGTCACTTGAGCCCGTTATTCCGTGTCCTGCACTCTGGGAGGATCGAGAAGAGATCCTGGTCCTCCTCTGTGTGACAACCTTTTAAGTATTTGAAGAGTGCTATCATGTCTCCCCTCAATCTTCTCTTCTCCAGGCTCAACATGCCCAGTTCTTTCAGTCTCTCTTCGTAGGGCTTTGTTTCCAGATCCCTGATCATCCTGGTTGCTCTCCTCTGAACACGCCAGTAGCCAAATAGCTGTTGAGCAGGAACCTACAAGCAGAGCACAGGTGCCACTCAACTTTCAGCCTGGGTTATTTTGTTGTGTGAACCCAGCCATGGGCTGCTTCAGGTGCCTTTAGCACATGCCCTGGACTAGGGATGGGTGAGATTTTCAGTTCAGTTCCATTTTTATAAGAATTTACTCAAATCTACAACCTTCTCCTTAGACAGAAAAAAAAGAACTTGAGTGTGTGTGTGTGTGTGTGTGTGTGTGTGCATTTTTAAAAAAACGAATGTGCAAAAAAGTCATCCAGGCACACGGTTTTGAGTGCTTAGGTCTTCAAAGTCTGTCTTTGAATCCCTGCGTATTCAACCATGTTATTGCTGAATAAACATTTGCCACCTCTGTTTTCTGACAAGCATCCCTACTTGTAAGCCCCTTGGAGAATTATTGAATGGCAAGGAAGGGTGCAAATCTCCAAAATTAATAGAATATCCTCCACTGATGAACTATGAGAGTTCCTTTGCAAAATGCTGGTGCCCCTCCTAGTGACACAGAGCTGTGCCTGACAGCCAAAACCACACAACCTAGAGAAGATAACGCTGCCCCATATCCCATCCACCCACCCACAATCCCCCCCCTTTGTGGTAACATATTTACATTCAGTGGCAAAATCTAGACAGGATCAAAGGTGGAAAAGTTTGCATATCTGAAAGGTTCTGTTCTGAGTGGCAAAGTGTTAAGCTTCGCCCACCACAAACGGTGCACAAGGAGATTGAGAAAAAAATAAATACCACTATGACTGGATAGACCACAAGCTGGAAAGACAGATGAGTCATAATATACGGCAGCGGTAGCTTAAGCATACTTAAGAGGGGAGGGGACATTCTGCTATCGTGCGGGTAGCAGCCTGCAAAAAGCTCTCACAGAACAATCCTGTGCATGTTCGAAATGTATGAGACGCGTCTCCCCCTCCAAAAAGAGATCTCAAAGCAGCTGACAAAAACACACAAACCGAAAGATTCTCTGGTCTAAGGAAAGACAACAAATGCAACAAAGCAGCAACACGCTCAACAGCATAAAAAAAAAAGACAACTGTAGGAGATTGCCGTGTGATAAGGAAGCAGAGCATATGCTCAGTCAGACCACCTAGCTCCGTACGACCCGTCCTGATTGGCGGCATTTTAGAAAAGAGACATTCCCACGCCTCCCTGGAGAAACTGGGGATAGAACTTACAGCTTTCTGTGTGCAGAGCATGCATTCTGCCACTGAGGTACAGCTCTTAGCACAAACATAGGAAGTTACTGTATACTGACTCCATCTAGCTCTGTCTTGTCAACACTGGCCACAGCGAGACCTAAGGTTTATCCTGGGATCATCCAGGGTTCGTCCCTGCCTGAGCACTGGATCCCCTGTGTGTCACCTAGATGAACAGGTTTGACCCCAGGACAATCCTGGGATAAACCTTAGGTCGAGCTACGGCCCTAGCCATATCCACGATAAAGCACTATCATGATAATGTCTATATAAGCCAGTGTGGTGTAGTGGCTAAAGTGTTGAGAGTCAGGAGATCCAGGTTCTAGTCCTCACTCAGCCATGGAAACCCACTGGGTGATTTTGGGCCAGTCAAAGACTCTCAGCCCAACCTACCTCACAGGGTTGTTGTTGTGAGGATAAAATGGAGAGGAGGAGGAGGAAGATTATGTACACCGCCTTGGATTCCTTGGAGGAAAAAAAGGTGGGATATAAATGCAATAATAAATAAATAAATAAATAAATAAATAAATAAATAAACATTAGTTGCTGAGGAACATGGACAATAGGGTGCTATTGCACTTGTCTCCTGCTTATGGGTCCCTGGTCAACAGCTGGTTGGCCACTGTGTTGGACTAGATGGACCCTTGGTCTGATCCAGCAGGGCTCTTCTTAAGTTCTTATGTTTTAATCTGGTTTTTGCAAGCTGCTTTGGGTCTATCTTTGATGGAGAAAGTACAAGATAAAAATCATTAAAACATTTCCCTTTTTTTAAATGAAGTATGTTCATAATTTGAGAAATGAATACATTGCAGAACTAGTGGGGAGGGGGCATAATATCAATGTACCAGGTCAACCAAGTAGATTTGATGGCCACAGTGGGCAGAAGAACCGTTTAGGAATACTAAAAGCTTCTTCAGATGAGCGTTTTATCGCATGCTTATGACTGTCCACTCGTGGTTCTTCACGGGGCATTTTGATGACGCAGCGTTCCTCGCAAGCGTCTCTTGCTCCTTCTGCCTTTTTTTCAATCACAAAATGAGCCTCATCAAATCCATTTTTTTCCGGATATAATGAAACTTGCCGCCATTTCCTGCTGCGTGCAGGAGAAGCAGCGCGATAAAACCGCCCACTGAATGGGCCGCGTGGTCGTTTCTTCCTTCCTCTTTCTTCCCTGTGTGAAGAAAGAGGAAGCTGTTCGTCCCTGTTGTGGGACTGTTGTGGGACATCTGATGATCCTCTGATACTACTAATAGGTTGTGCAGGTGGTAAGATACAGGATGGCATGGCCTGGATCTTAATGTTCTGGATCCTAAGTGACAAGTTGCCAGTCCTCAGTCTTGCCCATGATAGTAAATATAAACAATACATGACTGATTGTGGTGTATTTATAATGCTTGACATCAAAAGGCCTTTCCCCCCCTCCATGGTTCCATCTTAATTTCACTAAGATAATAGTAGTAGAAGAAGTTGTCTTATAGTAATTGCCTCTTCTTTAAAAATAAAAATAACCTAAAATTCCTATACTACTACTATTAATATCCTAGTGAAATTAAATTACCTGATTAAGAGAACAGTCCTATGGCCCCTAGATACCACCTGGGAGGGATATAGGATAGTTTTGACTCCTGGATCCAAGGTTGGAAACAGTGTTCCAACTTCAAACCCAGGAGTCCAAGCTCCCTGCAAAAGTGACCTCGAAGAGGATGGAAAGGGGGCAGTTCTGCGGGCAGGGAGGGGAGGGGACTGAGGAAGCAGGGATATGGACTATTCCCAGCTGCCCTCCCAGACTTTTTTCCTCTGCAGAGACCTAGCTAGATGGGGAAAATGCCCATCTAGCAAAAACTCAGAAGCATGGGAGAAGCATGGAGGTGACAATTGCTTCTGTGCTCCTCCTTCCCTGCATAAGATGCCCATCAGACTCCTAAATGTGTAGGGGTCCTGCAATCCTATACACACTTACCTGGGAGCAAGCTGGCTCCATTGAAAAGAGTAGATCTGGAAGGGATTGCACTGGGGGTGGAGAAAGAGAGAGAGAGAGAGAGAGAGAGAGAGAGAGAGAGAGAGAGAGAGAGAGAGAGAGAGAGAGAGATCCCTTTTCCTATGAGTTAGCTACTGCAGGCCAGCAGCTGAAGATCACTTTCTGCTGCAGAATTAAGGAAGTCTTGGATATGAACAGAGTATTCCTTGCAGGTGCTTCGGTATTGCTTTCGATGGGGCTTACTTCCAGGACTGCATTGTAAAACACACACACAAAATCTCACTAAGGCTGCGGTCCTCTACCCACTTACCTCATTGAACTCATGGGACACATGCTTCTGAGTAGATATGCATAAGGTCACACTGTAAGTTTTATCTGCTAGAGACACACGGCCAGGGCACTGAGAATCACAGCTGCCCCACTTTTTTCCAACCTGCCATCTGCTATAAGTGTGTGGCTGAGGTTACCGTCACCTGCCTGATTCAGGATGCCTTGGAGCTCAGCGAGTGCCCTACGCCCCTACTGGCACAGCTTTGATGGCCACCTGCTGCTTCTGCACAAGGAAGCAAAGGCCGCACCTTAACTGCCACTTCCTTCCAGTGTAGAGATAAAGTATTTCTGGGAAACTCTTTGCCTGACAGCAGCAGCCCAAAACATCCTCCCCATCCTGCAGTAAAAACAGAATAACAAGTTACTGAAAATTCGCTGCCTCTGATGGTCTTCATGTTCTGCTGCTAACATGTCCTGCAAGGCTTAGGAGTGTCCCAAGGCAGTCTGAGGCCTAGGCCAACAGGGTTCAATCAGACAGCTAATATCCAGGCAAGGGTGAGTCTAACTATAGAGTCCCAAGACTGTCCAACGCAAGGAGCAAAGCCTGTCCAATGGGAGGAGCAAAGCCTAGCCAATCAGGGAGCATGCAAGCAAGACCTATTTGGTAGGGGTGTGCAAAGTGGGTCTTCTCTGCCTTGAAATTCGATTTGGAGCTCCAGAGAGGTGATTCTCTGCCTCAATTTCGGAGTGGCTACCGTCTCTCCACCTTGTCGAATTACCCATCGAAGAACCGTTCAGTATTTGGGTAACTGGTATTAACAGAAATGCTTACAGCTCCCACATTTTTAAAGTTAAAGGCATAAAACCTGGTGCAGTGATAGATCGTAAGGAGGGCTTTAGCCCCGCTAAGTTTGAATCAGATTGGTTTACGGTTTGATTTTTTAGGAATTTTAAAATGGAAATTAACAATATCTGTAATTTTACAAATAAAGAGATGAAACATGGCAACCTTATAGCTCTTAAGGAGGGCTTTAGCCATGCAAAGTTTGAATCAGATCAATTCATGCCTTGATTTTAATTTTTTTTAAAAAATCCCCACTCCTGTGTTCTCCAACCTGGTGCCCTCCAGATCTATTGGATGGACACCCCCACCCCATGCACTGGAAGCCCAGCCACTGAAATAAAGAGCCTGCCTGTGCCTGACTCAGGTGTAGAAGCTTTTTCACTCACTATGCCAGCCAGCCCGCCCAGCAGCACTTTCACACTGTGGAAATGTGGATGATTGACTTCTATCAGTCCAAGCAGAAACACGCTCCTTCTCTCCCTCCCCCACCCCATGGCCAGAATCAGCAGCCAGTTAGTGTTTCCCACTCCCTGACTGCGATTGGAAGAGAACACGGTTACGGACTGCACTGTGGCAATTCCTAATTGGTTGGCCACAGAAGTCAATATCAAAGCTACCCCTCACCCCACTCAGCGTCTTCCAAATATGGAGATATTCAATTTACACACACACACACGGATAATTCCAGAGACTTTAGAAGCTCTGATTGGACACGTCTCCGCTCTGATATTAATCAATGGGTTTGGAACCGGCCAATCTCTGCTCTGGAAGAGTGAATGCTCAGCGGATGTTTGCGGTTACCAGATAATTCTGGGGCGGACGGAGTGCACACCCCCTACTACCTGGCTCTGAGGGCTGTAGATCTTCATGGTCCTGAACCTGCTGACACCCGAGCGGGCATGTGTCCTACTTTTAGAGAAGACAGTTCTCTGTTTGAAGCCATCCTCTATTTGAAAGGGCTGCCCTGTCCAAGTCCAGTTTAAAGATAAAGAACCGCAACAAGGGAAAGCATAAGAGGGTGGCGTGAATTTGCCCAGCCACAGTTAGCACCTAGAGAGCAGACGGAGCAAATACATAGGTCATTGCAATAGAGGCTGGTGGCTCTGATGCCAGTGGGGCAGTGAATCCACTCTGGGTTTCAGTCAGAACTAGTCGGAATTCTAAAGGAGCTATTCAAAGGGCTGAACCCTCTCCCCCAAATGGAGAGTTCTAACTGAAACCCAAAATGGATTCACCGCCCTCCTGACATAGGAACCAGCTTCCACTGATGCACCATCTTCCCCACTATGGTGAGATCTCTTGGCACCTCCAATATATGAGGCATGTTTGGTGGGGATGGAAGAGAGGACCTTCTCCATGGCCACTCCTGGGCTCTCAAACTCTCTGCTGAGTGAGACGAGGTTGGCCTCCCATCTGTTATCCTTCTATCTACCCGCAGGCAAATCTGTTTTGATTCAGCCAGGCCTTTAGCATATAGGCAGCTCTGTTGCCAAAGCGGGATTTAATTGGTTATTATTATTATTGCATTTATATCCCACCTTTTTTCCTCCAAGGAACCCAAGGCAGCGTACATAATCCTCCTCCTCTCCACTTTATCCTCGCAACAACAACAACCCTGTGAGGTGGGTTGGGCTGAGAGTCTGTGACTGGCCCAAAGTCACCCAGTGGGTTTCCATGGCCGAGTGGGGACTGGAACCCAGATCTCCAGACTCCCATTTTGAATTATTATTATTATTGTTGTTGTTGTTATTGTTATTATTTGTTAGCTGCCTCAAGCACCATTTTTTAGTGGAAAGCTGTGCTATAAATGAAATAAATGTATCGTGTTGTATTTCTATTTCAATTAGTGTAATTATTTCTACATTTGCATCTGTAGCTATACATCAGCATAGGCCCATTTCATGTAAGCCAGTGTCCTCTCTTGTCCTCCTTTGAAGGCAGTCTATAAATAACTTTAAAGGAACAAATAAATACATGCATTTCCTCTTTGGGGGCAATGCGTAAGTGGCCAACCTGTCACGCACACACAAACATCCCACAGCAGCAATTTAGAGAATGATCCTACGGCCCTTAGACAGTTTGGATTCCTGGGTCTGAGGTCAGAGACAGTGCTCTGGTCTTGGTTCCAAGGAATCCGAACCACCCCCACCGCCACAGTCAGTATGGAGAAAACCGGACTGACAGCATCTCCTAGCTCACAGAAGTGAACACGGTGAGGACAGAAAGTGGGGGGTGTGTGTCTGTGAATGGCAAGGCTAGGGGACTATGGAAGTGGAGATACAAATTCTCCCCAGCCTACTTCCATCCCCCCTCCACCACAGTGTCCTAGCTAGATGGGCAAAACACCCCTCTAGCCAAAATAGAGAAGCTCGGAGGCAACTGCCTCTAGGCTCCTTCCGCTCTGCATGAGATGCTTATCAGCCTCCGAATTCAGCATCCGGATAGGGTTGCGCCCCTTAATTTTTTTATTTTATTTTTTAAAGGTGTGTATGTTCCTTGCTTACATGTCTAGCTTGACCCTTGCTTGGTCACTTGACTTGGTCTAGGGCTAGAATAATCAGTTTGGGAGGTTCTAGTCCATACACATGTATGCGATCTGTGGCCAGATGTTACACCAAACCCACTTCATGAGTCAGACAGATGTATGTAAACAAGTTTTCTGTGGTAAGCTGCTAGACACTTGTGAGACATTTCTTTTACTTCCTGAATTGAACCTGTCTGTACAGCGATAACAGGATCTTATCTGCTCGCTTTCTTTATCTGTTTGAATCGCACGTGGAAGGAGCAAGGTTCTACTTCACAGCCAGAAAGCTTCTAATCACCCACCAGGACTCACTTTTGCCGATGCTTCAACATTCCAATGAGGTAAGGCTTTTGAATCACCTTGCAAAACCTCAGTCTAGAAAGACTTTTTTCCCCCATTGAGTTTCAAGTGAACTTTTCTACCAGCCAAAGACTGTGGGAAAGAAGGCTTTTTGAATACGTTTTAGCTAAGCGAAGTCTTTTTGAGCAAAAGATGTCCCTGCAACACAGTTGAAAAGAGAAAGTAGGTAATATTAATGCTAACCGCTTTCTTGAAAGCATTGGGAGCAAGGCTGTCACCTCACACCCCCTGCAACACAACCCAGGGAGGAGCAGAGGAAGCCCAAATATATACCTCTGAATAGTTTGGAGAGGGTTAGAGAAGCAGGAATGCCCTCCCACTCAAACGGCCTGGTACTGTGGGAGTATACAGCCACTTGGAAGCACATCTAGTTCTGGCGAATTTCTCTTGTTGTTTGCGGTGACTGGCTGAATTTGGGTATCTTTTGGTAGCTTGCTAATTTCTGCCAAACATATTTTTTATTCTTATTTTTGCTGATTATAACAACAACTAAGAGGCGGCAGTAATAAAAAAAAATAGCGGGTTCTCATCTTCATGCCGGGGCTGAAGACGAGAACCCGCTACTGGAAGTTCAACTGCTTGTTATTATCAATCTGATTATTGACTTGCTCCTAAAAAGAGGAACAGTTTAGATAGCAGCCAAAGAACAGTAAGAATTAGGGCTGTGCACCGCTCCGGATTTGAATCCCGAATCTGAAGCAGATCAGGGTGGTTCGGACCTCTCTAAAACAGATCTGAGGTGGATCAGGGGAGGTCTGAATCTCGCTTTGGATCCAGGCCCAAGGGGGGTCAGAGGAGAGTGGTCCATGCACAGCCCTAGTAAGAAAGAGAAGAGCGAAAAGACCTAGGTGTCCTGATAAGGATGGCGATGTGGAGTCTTTAAATCTTAAGCTGTCACCTGATAAATGGATGAACTGTTTGTTTTTAAAGGATTGCATTATTTTAAAGTTACTAAATAGATTTGTTCTCTGCAGCTTTAGAGGTTAGGGCTTGAACTAACTTGTTCAAATACAAGAGAGGGGATTTTGACTAAACATAAGAAAGTCCTGATGGTACAAGTTGTATGACACAGTAACAAACTGCCTCAGAAAGCAGAGGGCTCTCCTTTGTTAGAGTATTGTCCAGATGGTGTAATAGGCATTTTCCTGTTTCGGCAGGAGGTTGGACTAGATTATCTTTGAGATCCCCTCCAACCTTATGATTCCATGACGAACTGTGCATGCTACTGCAACTTTAATGTAGGCGCCTGTTTGAGATTTTTGGTGTTAAAAGAAGTGTAAGGGTGCTTATACTTGAATAAGCAAAAGCTGCTTCTCTTTGTTCGGCAAATCTTATTACAGTAACATACCAGAAGCAAAGAGACTCAAGGGACAAATGAACGCACCCTTAACTTGCAGCCTGCCAATTTAAAATTGGCCCCGCCATCCGGTTAAGCCTTTAGTTGATGAATCCACTTCGGATTGGAACTTGTCCTGAGACTGATAATTGAACCTGGCTTCCGGAGCCACATTTTAGGTCTTTCTTCCTGTCATTGTTCGATTGCCAAAATTGCATTGTGGGAGAAATCCCAGCCAGCTATTCTTTCTGCTGACAACAGAATAAAAGAACAGTTGCTGAAAGCTGTCTGACCAATTACTACCATGCATGCTGTCTGGCTGGAAGCGGGTCCCCAAACTCCCCAAACTGAGGCTGATGTTTATTTTATTATTTATATTATTTATTTATGAAATGTATCTCCTGCTTTTCATGTAAAATAATTCCAAAGTAGGGATTATAAGATTGATAAAATGCCTTTTAAGGAAACCCTAAAATCTAATGTATTCCATTTCACCCCTCCCCATGAAAAGTTAAAGATGAAACAGGCACTATTGAAACAGACATGAAACAGGCACTATTATTTCTGGGGAAATCCAAATGTCTCCTCCCCTGCTCAATCTCAAATAGCTGATCTCTTGCTGCTTTTAATTGTGGCCAGAATCTACGTATTGTCTGGAGTGGCCTGCATCAGTTTACTGGCAAGGTCTCCCCCCAAAGGGGTCCAAACCCTACCAACCCCTGACCCACCCCCACACACTACTGCAATGTCAGATTTGACAGGGCAGTGAAACAAGGTCCATGCATCACTTTTTTTGGTGGTGGGATCATTCCTGCAGTGTGTGTGTGTGTGTTTGTGGTGGGGACAGCCATAGATTAGCAAAAGAATAAATTAAATGCCAGGAGTCACAAGTTTCTAGGGAAGTTCAGATTTTGTTAAATCCATTCTGTCTGCATTTTGCAGATTGTCTGGTGTCTGCCATTCTGTCATCTGCTCATTGATGGAACGATGGATTTTTATATTTTTTTAAAGGGAAGTATGAGAATAAATGGCAAAATCCATACATTGAATGGAACCTGCAGACAGACAGATAGCCAATACGTAATCAATCTTTCAGGGCTCGTACTATGTGCTTCCTGCGATCAAAACAGAGAGGTCAGAGAGGATGAGCGAAATAACAGAGAAACCTGAAACTTTCACCAAGTTTACCACTATCTTTTGCTTTGAGTGAATTTCTTTTAATCATCTTCTCCAGCAACCACAAACAAAGCCACTCTTCGTAGTGATTGACAATGACAAGTAAGAAATGCATTAAGAAATGCATCTTACAACTCCCAGCATTGCTCAGACAACATGGCTGGCAGGCGAACGCTGGAAGTTATAGGATTTTTTCTTCTTCGGTCTAAACATGCATAGGATTGTGTCCGAAAGTATTTAAAACCATGTTGTCTTGGGGCGGGGAAGCCTCTTTTCATTCTTGGATATGACACCCAAAGGAATGAACAAAACAAGAAAAACAATAACACTCAGGTGGAGTCAATTTCACATGACTTTTTTTTCAATGAAGCTACTACCAAGGCACAAGAAATGACCTTCTACATCCTATCATTCAAGTCCTTTCCAGGACACTATAGTTTCTCATGATCATTCTTCTTCAAGGTACCAAAAAGCGAATTATGGTGCAGGTGGCTAAAAATTTTATCTTGCTCATCTCTACTGGATTACGTACAACTGCCAGTTCACCCTAAAATTGGATCTTATCCCTTACCTGTACCTACGTTTTCCCATATAGCGATGTTTTAATGATCTGTTGACTGCAAATAAAGAATTATTATAAATAATGGCCCATGGTCCATGAATTCCAAAAACCAACAGTATGCGACAGAGAGGACTGATGCAGGAAATACACAATTTCTGTAGCCTCCATTGTGAGTGATGAGGTTTTGGCCTGCAACTCCCATCAGCCCTACCCAGCAGAGCCAAGGCTGAGGAATTATGGGAGCTGTAGGCCAAAGCAATCTGGAGTCGTGTCAACCCGCGGAGCCATGTCAATCACGCGGAGCCGTGTCAACACGTTCCACGGTCTCAGGCTCAGCCCAGGACCATGGAAAAACAGGGGCCATTGGGGAGGGCTATATCCCGGGGCAAGGGAGGGATCATCCCTCCCTGATGCCAGGATCCCCTGTGTGTCATGTGGATGCACAGGGATGATCCCAGGGTTTGGCCTGGGATGAAGGCCCATCTAGCTATGGCCTTAGACCATCTTTTGCCATGTTTTGGTGCAGATCCTATTTGTACAGGCAGTAGGCCAATGTAGACCAGTTGGGACTGTGTTCTACTTGAGGGTGCCCAGTCGACAGCTGGTTGTCCACAGTGTGAACCGAATGCTGGACTAGATGGACCCTTGGTCTGATCCAGCAGGGCTTTACTTATGTTCTTATGTACGTTTTATATTACGGAGGTTCTCAGAGTGCAGACTGGTCGTGGTAGAAGCTGAGAACATCTCTGCCTGCTCTCACCACATAGACTAGCTTTGCCAGGTGGCTCACATCCATCTCTTGTTACGCTCCCTTCCCTCTGCTGACTCCAACCCTGTCAGATTGTAGGTTAGAAGCTCTTGGGGGCAAGGAGGGACCTGCCTTTCTGGCATACGGAACTCCTTTAAAAGCACCAGGCATCTCTTTTGGGGTGGGTGGAGACATTGCAATCCATGCCAAGCCTCGGGAAAGGGTGAGTAACCAGCTAAATCACAAAAATACATTTTGTCCTACCACTCAAAGATCTATAAGGCGAAGGAGGAAACAATCAAAGGCTTTGGCCCTTAAAAGCAATAGACGAAGGGAATCTTAATGCAGAGAAGTCTGGAGACCAATCTGATTTCAGTAACAGTGTAGGATGAACGTGCAAGGAAATGGCATGTACTAGGGCTGTACTCCGCTCTGATTCAGATAGCGAATCCGGAGCGGACCGACCTAATACGCCTTCACCAAAGGCAGATCCGGATCGGGTCAGGGGTGCTGGGGATCGAGGTAAAGCGGTTTGCCTCCATCTGGAGCTCCAAATACAGGTAAGGGGGGAGGGGGCTCACCTGGCACCGCTGCTGCAGTCCATGTGGCGACGGCAACAGAGCCAGGTAAGGGGGCAGGGGGGCTTACACAGCCTGCTCTTCCAGATTGAGCCATGCCCCTCAGTTGAAGCCTGCGGCAGACCACGATGGAGGCAGGTTAGTGGGGGGGAGGGGGCTTACCTGGCTCCGCCACCACCACCGCAGTCCTTGCTGCAACAGTGGTGGAGCCAGGTAAGGGGCAGGGGGAGGGGGCTTATTCGGCCCCCATTTTGCCCCCACTTACCTGCCTCCGCCGCCCGCCATGGAGGCAAGTAAGTAGGGAAGGGGGCAAAATGTCAATCCGCCCCTCTGGATCTCACTCTGCAGAGCGAAGCGCGGGAGGGTCGGATCGGCCCGAAGCGGATCGGCTCGATCCGAAAGTTGCGGATCGGGCCACAAAGCGGTTCGGGGGGGTCCATGCACAGCCCTAGCGTGTACTAGCCCTGTCCCCTCCAGTGTCTGGGCTGCCTTTTCAGAACGTCATCTGCATGGAAGATGATATTCCAAAAAGGAGAACCAGCTGTATCCTGCATCTGTGGAAACTCTCCAGGGCAGGATCTACACTACTGCTTTAAAATCATTTATAATAGTAGTGACAACTGTTGGGGCCCAGGACACAGCTCCCTAGGCAGTTTTCAAACAGTTTTCAAAGTGTCATGTCCTGCTTGGTGTAACTCTGGCCCCAGCCATTCAGAACGCTGATTTTCCAGTATTCTCAACCACGCGGAGAACCTCCAGGGATACGGGAAGCCCCAGTTCCTAAATATCATTTCCTTGTTCTTGGCGATCCCTTTTCATTTCAAATGATTTACCAGAAACAGGGTTCAGAAGATAAGAACTGTTGCTGGTAAGTGCCAGAATGTATGGAAGGCATTATCTCAGCTTTCACTATCCTTAAGGGCCAAAGTTCAGTTGTTGTTAAATGCATGTTGGCATTTAACCTGCATGGTGTTTCCCCCCCCCTTTTCCCAATGCAAATTGTTGGAGTAGGTTGATAATTAACAGGCTTGCAGCTGGTGAAGAGTGGGGATTTATCTCCCCCCCCCCGTGATGTGGTTGTGAGGAAAATCCCTCTTCTGAAAGTGCTATTTGCTTTGCAGTGGGTGGATTTCCTCTCTTGCTGCTTGTGGGGGGATTTCCTCTGAATGCCAATACTGGCTTCATGAGAAACGTTGTCCTCAAGACTGCACAAAGGGAGGCAAATCTTCCTCCTCCATACCTGCTCTGATCCTGTTCATTTTAACTCCCCACACACACACCCAACGGCTGATGCAATTTGCATTTTAAAAAACCCAACAACCCTGTATATTAGATGCAAAGATGCATAGATTCGATTTCCCCAACTTGGTGCCCTCCAGATGTTTTGGACTGCAACTCCCAGCATCCCTGACCATTGTCCATGCTGACTGGGACTGATGGGAGTTGATGTTCAAAATTTCTGGAGGACATCAGCTTGGGGAAGACTGCCATAACGATTAGGAGCAAAGATCTCAGCAGTATTTATTTATTTTATTTTATTTATTACATTTTTATACCGCCCAATAGCCGAAGCTCTCTGGGCAGTTCACAAAAATTAAAACCATAATAAAGCAACCAACAGGTTAAAAGCACAAATACAAAATACAGTATAAAAAGCACAACCAGGATAAAAACCACGCAGCAAAATTGATATAAAATTAAAATACAGAGTTAAAACAGTAAAATTTAAATTTAAGTTAAAATTAAGTGTTAAAATACTGAGAGAATAAAAAGGTCTTCAGCTGGCGACGAAAGGAGTACAGTGTAGGCGCCAGGCGGACCTCTCTGGGGAGCTCATTCCACAACTGGGGTGCCACAGCAGAGAAAGCCCTCCTCCTAGTAGCCACCTGCCTCATTTCCTTTGGCAGGGGCTCACAGAGAAGGGCCCCTGTAGATGATCTTAAGGTCCGGGCTGGTAGATATGGGAGGAGGCGTTCCTTCAAATAACCTGGCCCCAAACCATTTAGGGCTTTAAATGTCAATACCAGCACTTTGAATCGGGCCCAGACCTGGACTGGCAGCCAATGAAGTTGTGAAAGGACTGGCGTAATGTGATCTCGCCGTCCAGTCCCTGTTAGTAAATGGGCTGCCCTGTTTTGTACCAGCTGAAGCTTCCGGACCGTTTTCAAAGGCAGCCCCACGTATAACGCATTGCAGTAATTTACAACACGATCCTAAACACACTGCTAGGAAGTAAACCCAGTGGAGGTAAGTGAAACTTACTCCAGAGTAACCATCTGGATAGGATTGTGCTGCCAGTGTTGGAGTTTTTGGACATCTTATGTTTTGTTTTCTGTGGCTACCCAGGGCAGAAGAGATATATAAGGATTTGAGAAAAAAACTGCCAGTACGATACTGCCTTTATAGAAATCTGTGGTGTGACCATTCTTAGAATATTGTGTACAGTTCTGGTCACCACACCTAAAAAAAAGATATTATAGAGCTGGAAAAGGTGCAGAAAAGGGCAACAGAAATGATCAAGGGGCTGGAGCATCTCCCATATGAGGGAAGGTTACAAGAGCTGGAACTGTTTAGTTTGGAAAAAAGGAGGGTAAGGGGAGTCATTAGAGGTGGAAAATATGGAAAGGGAAACATTTTGGTGTGGAAAGTATGGATAGGGAAACATTTTGGTGTGGAAAGTATGGATAGGGAAACATTTTGGTGTGGAAAGTATGGATAGTAGGGGTGTGCACGGACCCCCTAATCCGCGTCGTGGCCCGATCTGGAAAATCCGGATCGGGCCCGATCCTCTTCGCGCTGCTTTGCCCGTCTCCCGCTCCGCTCCGCGGAGCGACATCCGGCTTCGCCGCCGTCACTATATGGACAGCGGCGGCGGCGGCGGCGCAAGAGAAACCACCCACCCACCCTGCCCCCTTACCTTCCTCTGTCACGGGATTCAATTGAGGCCCCGGCCGCTGCATGGATGGTGCTGGCAGCGGTGCCAGGTAGGCCAGGCCCCCGCCCCAGCCCCCGCCCCAGCCCCCGCCCCCTTACCTTCCTCCCTTACCTTCCTCCATCGCGGGCTTCAATTGAGGCCCCGGTTGAAGCCAGAAGAGGCCTCGGCCTTCACTTCTGGCTTCAACCAGGGCCTCAATTGAAGCCGGCGACGGAGGAAGGTAAGCGTCCCTCCTCCCTGCTCCCTAACCTGGTGCTGCTGCTGCCACAGCCGCATGGATGGCGGCGCCAGATTAGTCCCCCTCCCCCCCACTTACCTTCAGGCGAAGCTCCGGATTGAGGCGATCCTCTTCACCTCGATCCGCAGCCCCCCTGACTCTCTTCGCCTCCGCCTTAAGGGTAGGCGAAGCCCCCCCTCTCCGCTCCTGCTTCTCCGGTTCAAGGAGAAGCGGAGCACATCCCTAATAGACAGGGAAACATTTTGGTGTGGAAAGTATGGATAGGGAAACATTTTGGTGTGGAAAGTATGGATAGGGAAACATTTTGGTGTGGAAAGTATGGATAGGGAAACATTTTGGTGTAGAAAGTATGGATAGGGAAACATTTTGGTGTGGAAAGTATGGATAGGGAAACATATTTCTCCCTCTCCCAAAATTCTAGAGCTGGGGTCATCCCATGAAGCTGATTGGGGGGAGATTCAGGACAGATAAAAGGAAGGACTGCTTCACACAGCTTTAAAGGCGGGAGGGGTTGGATAAATTCCTGGAGGAGAAAGCTGTCAATGCCTACTAGTCCTGATGGCTCTGTGCTAGCTCCAGTATCCAAGGCACTGGGACTATATGTTCCAGTTGCTGGGGAACATGGGTGGGAGGGTGCAGTCACCTCCTATATATGGGTTCCCGGTTGACATCTGGTTGGCCACTGTGCGGACAGAGTGCTGGGCTAGATGGACCCTTGGTCTGATCCAGCTTTAGCGCTCTTCTTATGTTCTTATGCTTTATGTATTAATAGAAGTCCATTTTAAAAAGAGAGATAAAAAGAAAGGAAACAAACGCTGTGCCACTTTTTCTTCTTCCTTACAGGGTGCATAACCTCTCCAAAGAAGTGACTCATCCAGTTTACCTGGTTCTTAATGGGAGTACAGATGTGGCAGTGCTACAGAGCACTGGGGCAATAGACAATTGTACTGAGCCCGGAACAGCCTTCCATCACTACCTGTACGCTGTCATTTACACCCTCGTCTTCATCCCAGGCCTCCTGACCAACAGCGTAGCCCTTTGGATCTTGTGCCGCTTCCTGAGAAAGCAAAACAAAACCATCATCTTCATGGTCAACTTGGCCACCGCCGACCTGGCTCACGTGCTCTCGTTGCCTCTGCGGATATATTATTACATTAACTACAGGTGGCCGTTTGGGAAATTCCTTTGCCAGTTATGTTTCTACCTGAAGTATCTCAACATGTACGCCAGCATTTGCTTCCTCAGTTGCATCAGTGTGCAGCGGTGCTTCTTCCTGCTCCACCCATTCAAGGCCAAAGACTGGAAAAGAAGGTACGACGTGGCTATTTGTGTCATCGTGTGGGTTGTGGTCGGAGCAGCCTGTTCTCTCTTCCCCTTGTTCAGAAGCGTGACAAATCCCGAGAAATGTTTCACCGAGCTGCCCATCAAGAAGATCGGCAGCGAAACCAGTTCCATCATGGTGGTGATAGTGGCCGAAGTTGTTGGGTTTCTGGTCCCTCTCGGCGTCATCGTCTATTGCACCTGGAAGACGAAAACCTCTCTCCAGGAAAGCCACATCCCTCTGCAGAATGCTACCGAGAAGCAGAAGGCGTTACGGATGGTTGCCACGTGCGCCATCGTGTTCTTCGTCTGCTTCACGCCCTACCACATCATGTTTTTCTTCTTCATGATGGTGAAAGAGAAGCTGATCACAAACTGTGCCGCCAGACGGACCATCCTGTACATCCACCCCTTTTGCTTAAGCCTCGCAAGCTTCAACTGTTGCTTCGATCCAATCCTCTATTTCTTCACCACGTCCGAATTCCAGGATCAGATATCGAGACACAGCAGCTTGGCCATCAGGAATCGTTTGATGAGCAAGGAAAGCGGCTCGTCCGTTAAGGAAGAAATACGTTGGACTTCAAATTAGTCCACGAGTCGTGAATGCAGGAGGTTGTCTTATCCCAAGGCAGGCCACTGCTCCAGGCCAAGCTGTTGTCTACGTCAGTGGTGTTGAACCTCTTTCAGCCCTTGGGCTGAATGCCATATTGGAGAAGTCCTCAGGGGCCACGTTCCAGTGGAAGGCAAAAGGGGAGGACCAAAATTACCCCCAAATACCAGCACATTAAAGCTTAAAGCTCTGACTGCCAGTACGTAAGGCTTAGGAGAAGCATTTCATCCTTTTAGAATGGGGCAAAATGCTCAAAATCCAGGAAACCAATGAAGAACTCATAGTTAGAGGGAAAAGGCTAGGGGAAGGGTGTGTAGTTCTCTGGGGAATGCTGGAGGGAAGGATGTGGATACCAGGGGTCCTGGATTTGTCCCCCACCCCACCCTGTGGCCTGAGATTCTGAACCCTTGGTCTGCACTAACTAGCAGATGTTCTCCAGAGCTTCAGCCAGGAGTCCTTCCAAGCCCTGCCTGGAGATGCCACAAATTGAACCCGGGACCTTTTGCAGGACGTTCTAAAAAGGACATTAAATGCCTATTGCAATGCATTGGTTCCTTCCGAATGGCCAGAGAAAGCCATTGAAAGGTTTAGACATCAACGCTGAGCGCCATTAAAGATGTAAGGAATTGAATCTGGGAATATGCGGAGGCTGGTAACTCTGGTTCCGGTGGGGCTGTAAATCCATTCTGGGTTTCAACTCAGAACCAGTCAGAACTCTACAGGAGCTATCTAAAGTGCTGGATCTTTTGGGGGGTGGGTGGGGTGGGGTTCAGCACCTTGGATAGCTCCTTTAGAGTTCTGACCCAGAATGGATCCATGGCCCCACGAAAATTGGAGCCACCATCCTCCACTCCTGGGACGTTGTTCATGGAATGCATGTGCTCTGCCATTGAAGTACAGAGACTACTTTGCATAGAGAGTTTCCTACAGTGTTATGTGAAAAGCTTTTGGAGAAGGTGCCTGTAAAAAAAAAAAAAACCCAACCCATCGCATTGAAAAAGAATCATGCAGGCCAATCCTATGGATGTTTACTCAGAAGTAAATTCCAGCTATTTACCTTTAAGTGTGCATTGGTCATATAAGCTTTTGACTGCATCATCAACAAACTGGTTGATTACATTTGCATCAATGTGTACATAGATGAATAAAATAATCGTTTTGAAGGAAAACAAGAAGAATACCATATTCAGTTCTTTTCATAGAAGGTAAAACTGAAAAGAGTTTCCTAAAATTTATTAAGCAAGCGGGAGAGGAACGAAATCCCTTGATGTCTGGGGCTCAAAAGTAAATAAGGTTGTGTTTTGTTTTCCCTTTAAAATGTTTGTTCACCCTTTAGACCATCTTATTTGCTTCGATTCCGGCAAAGAGAGCACAAGATCCATTCTGCTGGATCAGAACAGAATTCATCTAAACTAGCTTTGGAGGAGGAGAACAGCTAGACAGGTTATTTCTCAAAGCTCACAAGTAGAACATTTATTACATCCACATCCCATTTTTCCCCTGAGGAAATAAAAGCAGTGTGCATGGCTCTACCTTTTGCATGGTTATCTTCACAACAGCCCCATGAGATACGCCGGCAGCAAGAGAGAGAGAGAGAGAGAGACTGAGCAAAAGAGAATTGTCCAAAGGCATTCAAAGATCTTTATAACTATGGGGGAATTTGAACCTGGTTTCCCCAGTCCTAGGCTTTAGCTAGACCTAAGGTTTATCCTGGGATCATCCCGGGGTCGTCCCTGCCTGCTCCTGGGATCCCCTGTGTGTCATTCACATGAACTTGGATGACCCCGGGACAATCCTGGGATAAACCTTAGGTCTAGCTAAGGCCCTAGTCTCTATCCTCATTTATTTAATTTATTTTAATTTCTTATTGCATTTATATCCTGCCTTCTTTCCTCCAAGGAACCCAAGGCAGCATACATAATCCTCCTCCTCCTCCTCCTCCTCCTCTCCATTTTATCCTCACAACAACAACCCTGTGGGGTAGGTTGGGCTGAGAGTCTGTGATTGGCCCAAAGTCACCCAGTGGGTTTCCATGGCCGAGTGGGGACTAGAACCCGGATCTCCCGACTCCCAGTCCAACACCTTAGCCACTACACTGCACTGGCTCTCATTGGCTTAATAAATTAATACTTAACAAGAAAAGAAAAGCCGAAGGTCTTATTGACTAATCCCCTATGTCATATCTAGACTTCGCGGCCACCTTTTGAAAATTAATTCTATATATTCATAATGTGATCTGTAGAGCTATAAATGTATTTTGCGAAAAGTACTTTTCATCCCTGTACGAATTATAAAAAACTTTTCTTTTCTTTTTTGCTTTTTCACTTCTTCTTTGCTTCTCAAAAGGAGAATTAGAACTTTTTTTTTTACCTTCAGGTGCATCCTGTCAGTTATTTTTAACTGCTGGTTGTCGATGGGATACAGTTGTCTTCTTGCCTACAGGACCCTACCCCCCCCCACAAAAAGAGGGGGGGAGAAGGACAAATTACATACATTAGTCAGAAACAACATGTTTTTAAAGAGACAAGTCAAACAGTGCTGGAGGTTTAATACTATTGATTTTTAACCTTACGGGAAGATATTGTGAAAGTCTAATTTTAGGATTTGCGTGTTGTGTGTGTTAGTTGGTTTACCATCGATGCCCAAACTAGAAAATCTTTAAACAAGTGTTCTGAATGATACCACAATTCTATGACATGCCTCAAAGAAGAAAGGATGTTTCAGAAGGCAGAGGCTCATAAGAGGACCAGAATTTAGGAAATTTAACGTTAACTCTTTCAAAAGGGCAAATTTGTCGTTCACAAATGTCCTCTCCACACTTGGTGTGTGATGTTCTTTGTGGCAGTGAACATGGGTGGCAGTGTACTATTGCATTCATGTCCTGCTTGTGGGTCCCTGGCCAACAGCTGGTTGGTCACTGTGTGAACAGAACGTTGGACTAGATGGATCCATCTTTACCTCCTTAACTGGGTCATTTTATTTGTTGGTTTTTCTGATAAGAATAAAAGACAGAAGGAGCAGTGGGAAAACATGGAAAGGTGGCAAACTAAAGACCACTGACATCTGGCAATAAAATGCAGTGAATAAGTCTGACCAATTGCACAAGGAGTCCTCCTCTGCAAGCACCCTGTGGCCATGGCTGGACGAGGGTGTAGTAGGGTGACAACCTTGCGATTTTATGATTACGAGATCGTCGCCCTGGTCTACACATGGCTCGTGACATCATGGCCGCCATTTTGGTTTTTTTAAAAAGGGAAATGAGCTCAGGAGCACTAGAACACTAGGTAAGTTTTTAAAAAAGCACCCTCCCCCCACCTCACCCCCGATGACCTGCTCGGGTCCCAGGTCCTCGTGGTTACTCTCGAGGAGCTGGGACAACCAGCGACACCCGGCCACATGTTTCAC